>NW_006800634.1:28187-109945 GCF_000485575.1 Poecilia formosa | reverse complement strand
ATGCAAATCCAAATCCATTTACTGCAAATTCTACCCACCTGCCGTCTCTTGCCGCTTTACATTTCATTTCTGTCCTGGAATAAATTCATTTTTCTGTCAAATGATTTAGTGTGCTTTTTTTTTTTTTTTTTTTTTTTTTCTTCCATCAAAATGTCCCCACAGCTCTTTGCTCTTTGAGCTGTCGTTTCTCAGCCACTAAATATGCACTTTAAATAAGATATCCTCGCAAATATTACAGGAAAGCATTTCTTTGTGGCTGTAATATTGCACATATTGATTTTGCTTTTTCAATTACGACTCACTACACTGCAGCTACGGCAGTATATTTTATAAAAGTTGAGCTTGACAGAAGCTTGCAAAATCGAGGAAACAGATTTAAAACATGCATTTTAAAACAAGTGCACTTTGGCCTAAGTGTTTTGTTTTTTTATGCACTGATGTAGACGAATTGTAACAGAATTTTAAAAACTTTTCTTTCTTTTTTTTATCATATTGCTGCCCACCGAGATGAGGTGTGATTTTTTTTTTGAGCTGACTGTGGGACAGTAAAGCAGATATTTATCCTCACAGTGTCGCTGAGGTATCCATGGAAGTCCACGTGTGTTTTGTGGACGTGTAGATGGTTTACGGCTGTGTTTAACGAGGGATTTTGTGTTGGCAGTGCTGTGGAAATATGGAGTACTCAGGAAAATTTTAAGGGATGTCGGGTCCCTGTGAAGCCCTTGTGTTGCTGGGGAAACAGATTCAGAAAAGCGACGGACACTAGCTAGATGGATGAAACTGACAATTCACCGATCACAGAAAAGTTGCGCTTTCTGAGTGTCTCACTCCTAACTGTTTTCGTCATGTCTAACTTTGGTTCGTTGTGTTTTGAATATTGCATATCCTTTCAGTGGACAAGATCTTATTTGCAGTGTCACCAAACAGTTCTGATTATCTTATCCCCAGTGAAAAAGGGAGGAAATGAGGCTCCGTCGCCTGCCAGCTTGGAACTGTAGTCTGTAAGTAAATTAAGTTGATGTTTTTACCACGAGGCTAAAATTAGGACGCGCATAACCACATGAAAAGTGTATTGTTGCTCTGGACTCTCGATTACATAATTCTGCAGTATTCTGAACTCAATTTCTCAAATGACGCCTCCTCTAAAATGCATCAGGAGAAGTTAGAGTGGGCTGCATGCTTGACTGCATTTGTGAGCTTGTTCATGCATTCCCTGTACGTGTATGCAGTTATGTTCCTCTCTCTCTTTCCCTCTCTCTCTCTCTTTTTCATGATTCAAATGCAAGTTTGCAAAGATTGCGGGTAGTTTGGGACTTAATGTGGCTTTCACATTGGATTACAGTCACGTCAAACCGTCCCTCCAAGGATGACGCATACACCATCTCTGTCACACACAAAAATACAAATACATTCAAACACACCAGTGAAGTCGGTTGTACTCAATTGCTTCAAGCTCAAATTTGGGAAAGCAGGACTTTGAATAATTTTCATCCTGGGAGCCGTTTTGCTCAGCGAATTATCTGCTTATTGAACTATCCAAGACACATTAGTGGAGCAGGATTCAAACTAAAGACAGCTGGCCAAAAGGGAGCCTGCAGCTGCCCGCCAGCAATAGGAAAGCTGGTGTAATTTAGGGTTAAGAATTCGGATGGGTCGGACTGGGACAACATTCATAGACTTTGTTTCACAGTTCTCTGGTAAGACCTGGAGTCATAGGTCATAAAGGTCAGTGGTCACACGCAGCAGGAAAGAATGTTTTGTGGGTGGGGGAGGGGGACTGAGCTGCCTGCCAGCACCTGGTAAGATGCAGGGAGGGGAAAAGAGACCTTCTTCAAACCCTCTGACCCGGTCAGCATGTTGACTGTGTCGAAGAAAGTCCGACTTGGAAGAAAAAAAAAAAGTACTTGGTTAATGTAAACAAGAGAAAAAGACGGTTAGGAAAAATATCCTTTTAATATTCAACTTAATAACCATAGTCACCTGAATCACGTCGGTTGTTTCGTTTGGATGTATTGTAATTGACTTTTCGGTTGTATTGTAATGTGTGCATTGATTCAACCAAGTATACTCAAACAGTCCTTCTCATAATCCATCATTTTGAGTCCAACCTCAAAACTTGGAACAAGTGAAGTTTCCGTTGAACTTCTGTGTTGCAGTAAACTGTTGGTCGGAAAGAGAGGCTTCTGTTTGTCCGGATGTCTGCCTTTCTGCAAAACTGCATTTATTTGAATTACCTCTGACTGCAGAGACAGTGGTGTCTTGCTTGGCTCTGCTCTTGTCTACAGACAACTGCTTGTTACCTGCTTAGGCTTCATGCAACGTCTGCTTGGCTGTTGACTCGATGCAAATCCAAATCCATTTACTGCAAATTCTAGCCACCTGCTGTCTCTTGCCGCTTTACATTTCATTTCTGTCCTGGAATAAATTAGTTTTTCTGTCAAATGATTTAGTGCGCAAATTTTTTTTTGCAGCCGTTTTTCAACATAATACTGTAAAAATAATTTCTTTCACATGTGCTTCCTGTGTCCGCGCGTCCGCGTAACTGAGAAATGTGCAACATAAATGTGATTTCTTTTATGTGCGCTCATGTGGCCTTATTTGCATATTCCATATTTATGCCGCAGCATGCAAATCAGATAGGCAGCATCCATCACATTTCTCTCTCACACGGGGAGAGGGCGAGCAGAAAGAGCCTGGAGACGGGTCGTCCCTGCAGCTGCACAGGACACCTGTCTCCCCTGCAGCTCTGTCGCCGGCGCTCTAAAGCCACACATGTACACGTCATCCAGAGCGCACAGTCTGACAGTCTGCTCAGCGGTAATTCCTTCTGTCTCATCGCCCCCCCACTGATTACCAAGAACCTTCAACAAAGGTGAAACGGAGCATCATGGGGAGTTAAGGGGGACCGCATAGACTTTCGTTCAGTGAGAGTTCGTGTTGTACTTCAGGTCATTACTTTCACCAGTGTAGGATGCACGCTTTTGAGCGGCGGTGCCAAATAGTCGACTCGCAGTCACATGGTTTTGAGACTCCTCCCACTTCAATATACATCAAGCAGAGTCTTGATTCCCTCCCAGCAATTTGGCAATCTTTGAAGTGTTTTTTTTTTTTGTTTTGTTATTTTTCGTTAATTTAATGGAAAAAAAAACTTATATTGTTGAATATTACTATAATGACATTCCTTATGATTACAGGATCGATGGAGAATTCTCATAGTATAATGAACAGAGTCTTTATTGGTGGGTTTATTTTGAATTGGTGTGTTTCTGTTCTGCTATGAAAAAAGTTTTGCATGTTCATACAATTAGGATTGGGCTCCACAGTTTAGGCAGTGGTAGTCTACATGGCCATTGATGCTGAAGTTTGCATTTGATTCACATTCATATTTAAAACCACTGTAAAATCTTTGAGTATTTTTGTTCCAGGTTTTGCTCTTTCTCCTTGTGCTCCAGTACAGAGTGGTGTAAAATGATCCAAGCATTAACACCATTATTTCATTCCTTCAGTTCCACTTCTTTTCCTCCTCTGCACCATATAATTACATTTCTTTCCATTAGACACCTCACTTACACACACACACACACCACACCCTTGTCTCAAGGCAGTAAATGTCAGACTCATCACTTTAATTAGGCACCACTGATTTAAATATCCTTCATATCACACATTTAGTCTGCTGTAATAAAGAGCCCGAAGACAATAAACTTCCACTGCCTTTCACACACCTAAATGATTGTTTCTCACTTTCATGAAAGAGCCTCTTTTAATTAGACTGTTATATTAATTACATTTGTGTCACACTCGATTAGCTGTTCTCCGTGATTGTGCATCATAACATCCTTTCAATATCAGTTAGAGGATTTTTATTTTTTTTTTTAGGGAGCAATGTTTACTTTGCTTTTCCTCTTTGCACACTCTGTATGCATCCTCGGTCCAAAGGTCATTGGATAACAAAATCATTCCTGGGACTACATAATAATTGGCTTATTCATGAACTTCCTTAAATAGAGCCTTTTCGGAGCGCTGTCACTCAACCGCTTCCATTCACATTTCTCTCTCTATTTCCAACTCTCCTCTGAGCAAGGCGTTTTATTTATGGCTCAGCGTTTATGTGGAATAGATTCACTTTGATGATGCAAAGCTCCAGCGGAGACGACTTGCGATCTATTTCTGTGCAAAAGCACATGGGACTCACGTGCCGGGTAATAAAACGCCCTTGATGTGTGCCCTTTGTCTCGCAGCGAGAAAAAGCCGCACATGCATGCATAATAGGAGGGAAACTATTTTGAGATTACTTTTTTTTTTTCTGTTCTTTTGACTGTTACTCATTTGCCTGCTGGTGGAAAATAGATGTGAATCACTCACTGCAGCGACTCTCCAACTTCCATTCACTCTCGATGCTCCAAATTCTTTTGTCCTATTTTTTTTTTTTTTTTTTGTTCAGGCTAGTTAGTCTGTTCTTATTTACTCCCATGTTTTTATATGCGTTTCTTTTTTATTATTATTATTATTTCTGTCACATGTCCTTCAGTTTAGTCAAAAATAGAATGCACTTTGCTACTGAATATTGCGTAGTCTCTTGTTTGACGTAATTCGGCGTGGAGAACACCGAGTTTGAACAAACACCTGAACAGCTGCTGATAATACGGGGCAGGTGCGTCTCAGTAAATTAGAATGTCATTATAAAGTGTAATAATGTCTATAATTATTTGATATAGTCACTATATGAGTCAGTTAGGAGTGATACACAATTTATGTATATATATTTTTTATAACATCTGAATGCATTTTCTTTGTCTTTTATTGATCAAAGCTTGCAGCAACATTTTCAAAATGCTCCAAAGTATTTGTTTGGATGCATTTTTATTTCCCTCATTAAAACGGAAATGGCAACAAATAAAACCGACCCCAGCAGAACCTGTGCAGAAAAGTTTTCTTCTCCAAACCCAAGTCTCAGTCGCGTTTCATCGACGTTAGATTTGCTTCACCGATGAAACCGAACTCAACTATAAAATCCAGAGCTTGATGCTCTGCATGACCCAGACCCTGCAATCCATGGCACTGCAATGTGGCAAGGGATTATCACTGTTGATGCTGAGTTTTGAGGGCAAGCTGGAGACCGAAGGTGCTGCCAGTAAGCCTCTTTAACCTTTATCAGACTGTGGATAGCATCTCAGATGAACTCGAAAGACAGAAAGAAAGAAGTGAGATGGGTGGGAGGGATAACAAGAGCGTTAAACGGAGTAAAAGAAAGCGGCACGCAATTTGTTGTAAAGCATGTCTCCCTCAAGGAATGAAAAGTGCACGCTTGACAATAAAGTAGAGATTGTGTGGGTAGTGAGTACAAAGTCGATGAATAGCCTCTTGTGTTTATAAAAAAAAAATTAAAAAAAAGCCAAGTCTTGTATAGCTTGTCCATTATGTTGAAATGTTTTCCCTTTTATTTTAACCCTTGGAACACTATCTTTATTTTGTTCCACTCCTGGCCGTTTAGTCTGGGCGGCTGTCAGTCTATCAGTCTGGTCTCCTCGTTTCGCCGCCCCTCTGCTTCTGCGTTGGACTGATAAGAAAGTGGCTGCCCCGTTTCGGAGGGGAAACCATGGCAACGCATCAGCCACGTGTTGACATCACGGCGCGTTAAATATAACCGCTTCTCGTGCCACACAACTACTTGTTCCGTCGTTGATCCTCGCCTGGCTATAAATACACGCTTTCCTTCCCATAATTGCAGCTCTAACAGGCTTGTTTGCTTGGATGCGGGAATAGGAAATGTCTGGGAGAAGTGAGCGGGTGCACTTCCCTGCAAATCCATCTGCGTTTCAACGCTGCGAATGCATACGTTCGCGGCTCATCGGTTTTTCTCATTACAACCCAATTAAGGAGTTCAGTGGAGATCACAAACCTCTTTGAGATTATCTCATTAAGGACTTGCCTCAGAATGACCTCCCATATAACAGACTATAATGGTCCCGCAATGCAATTTGATGTTTTAACTTTTTGCTCTAATTAACAAAATGCATAACCAGCAGACTTCCTGTTGTAATTTAAAGAAATTGTTGGTCTCATTGGAGAATATGCAAAGTGAGATCACTGGGGGGTTTTTTAGGTAAAAAAAACAAAAAAACAACAAAACTAAACAGCCAAGTAAAGAGAATAAACATGGGAAACGGAGGACCAGACATGTTTGCCAGTGTTCATAGACTTAAACTCTCAAAGTTTATTCTGGTTTTAAATTTTTTGTTCAACTTACACATTTAAATGATCCCTCTAAAAAACAACAAATCTTTGAATATTTGTTGACATAGTGACTTCAAACACTCAAGATCCCCCCCACCCCCCCAAAGAAAAGTAACTTTAGCGCCTTGCCTCTTAAAAGAAAACATATAAAATTCTTGTTTTATGCAAGAGTAGAACTAAATCCACATTTCAAACACAATAGGAGAAATCTTGCACTTAAGACACTTAATGCAGCTTTACCTCCTTTACAGTAGTTCATATGTCGGACTGGAATATGAACATCAACCTTTATAAAAAATGCTTTCGAAGCACTGAATGGGTATCTGGGCATCCTGTGATCACCTCTATTCTGAATTCAAACTTCCGAGTCGGCGCCATTTTTACCCTAACGCTTATATTTTAGACAAAGATTTTCGTCTGAATCTGTCTAAACTTTTCACTGTCACGACTAAACTGAAGCAAATGTAGCCTTCCATTAAAAGGCAACGACTGAATTACTAACGCGCTGAATCTCGTCTTAAAAGTAAAAGTTTTTTTTTTCCTGAGCACAGCTGTCCTTAACTGTCGCCGGTGTTCATTTGGGAGGTTGCAAGAGGAAAGTCTTGCTTGTCGTGACTTGGTCTCTTAGCAGCCGCCTCATGTTCACAGCCCTGCGGGTCCCCATAGGCCAATAGGAGCATCCAATCAGAGACGGATGCCAAAAGGCTGCTGCCTTGCTTCCTCCAACCGGTAAATGGTCTCAGTCCGGGAAATGCGCTTGTGTGCATATATGGTCTGCAGGTGAATTTAATTTAATGATTAAAAAGCTCGTGACAATGTAATTTACCTTGTTTGCCTTGTCTGGTGATGTGATCTCAACGGGCTAAACAAACCGCTGTGAACTATTGAACGGCAGTGCTTTGGACGGCAGCTGAAGGTTTGAAGTACCTTTATCAGGACATGACGGAAATATTTTTAAACATTCATTTTATTTTTTAAGTTTAGAAGTTGACATCTGCTCACTTTTTCTTGGAATTAAAAGTAGAACAAGGTAATGGTTTCTCCTTATGTAGTTCTTGATATACACACTGAGTTAAACTGAATGCAAAATTCTGAGTAAAAATTTCTGAACAGAGGAATTCTTTACATAAAAAAAGAATCAAATATAACATAAAACCTATGAGGCTTTAGATACGAAGGAAAAAATACATAGCAACATCTTTCTAACAAAAAGGAAGTGAAAATGGTGGCGTCTTTCAACCATAAATAAGTGAGGAAATGATGAAAACCCAAATGAAAGCCAAACCGAAACACCCGAGGATCACAGCAGATATGTCACTGTATGCTTTATTCGTTTGATATATTTGGCTCATTCTTTTAAATCATTTTCCATCATAGCAAAAGGGCGGAGGGAGGAATGTAAACACTGATGTAAGTGGAATAAATTACAAGACAGAACAGAACACAGAAATAAGTGGCAAGAAAAACAGAACTCGATTTGTCGCCAGTCATTTGATGATTTATTGAGTACAAAAGGGGAAGTTAGTTCAGAACGCTTTTGTTTTCATGTAATACACTTAATAATAAATGGCAAACTGATTTTTTTTTTTTTTTTTTGTATTTACTCAGGTTATCGTTCACAATAAAAGTTATTTGATCTGAGGCTTTGGAGTGTGGCAAAAAAGCAAAAGAATCTGTTGAGGGTTAATACTTTTTCACAGCAATCCTACTTTATCGCGCCTCAATTGAGTTGATGAGCCTTTGAGTGGAACAAGTAATATGACATTAACGTCGTATCAATAGGGTCCTCCTTTAATGTGCCCTGGGAAAGAATCGCTACAAATTCGTCATCTTTCAACAGCTTCAGAACATGGTAAAACCGTCTCACTAATATCATGTTAACCTTTTCATTTGAAGCCTGTGGACATGGCATCATGCCATCCCAAAAGGTTACAGTCCTGATTCCCAGGAACTTCGATGTTCACATGAAAAGACAGTGGTTAAGATTGGCTATAGACGGACGGATTGAGAGATGCGGTGTTTTTAAGATAAGTTGAGATTTTATCAATTAAGCTCCGAACGCATTTACTTTTTGATATTTCGTTAAACCCCTATGATATTATAGCATATCTTACTTGCAGTTATTAAACGGGTTATACAAGGTCATATTTCATGCTGTTGCTAACATAATTTGACCTCCTGACGAGCTTTGTAGTTTTCTGGATGTGTCTAGATTCCAAGGAACAAATTTCACAACTAAAACATCATATATACCCCAAAAGCTCCATATTTATGAACAATATTAAATGCTGAACATTTGTCGAGGTAATGACTCTCTGTGTGCTCAATTGAAAAATCTGTCACTGCCTCTGAGAATTAATTCTGATTAATTTAACAATTGACCATAATTTGATGACATATTAGTGATTGCTCTGAGAGATCGGGTGCCAGTTTGCTATTGCTTATCTGTAGAAGTCGTTCTATTTCCCTACTTTGACTAAGCACATCAATTGTCAACATTCAAATTGTGTTTTTTTTTATGAAATTGTGGAATCTTTTGATGTCTATCAACTGGGATAAGTCCTATTTTCCATCATCTTGATAGTCTCTATTTTTTCTGGGCGCTAGCATTGTAATCATTTGTACGGGTTCTGAAATATTGCATGCAAACGGTCCTTTGTGATTGTGATACTGCATTATTTGAGTTGCTACAAAGTACAAATATTTCCCAGACTGGAGAGCATGAAGTGTATGTGACATTTCTTAAAACCTAATATAGTTGCTAGATGATTTTTTTAAAAATTATTATTATTGACCGAATAGACTTGTGGGGTAGTACTAATTTATCTCATTCACAAACGCTTTGCTTTTTTGTTTAGGCAATCTATAGGAAAGAATTTAGAAATGCTCTTTTGAAAAGTGCTACTCATTGGTATGTATAGGACACTGTTTTAGAGTCAAAGCAAAAATATGATAGAAATGTTTTTTTTTAGAAGGTATGATTGAAGATAACCTCCATTGCATTAAAATGTAATGGAGCGCAGTCCTTAGACAGAATCCTGGACACATCCTGTTTTTCTGCAGGCCTGTGCAATCTGGTCTCATGGCTGAGAGGGATAATTGGTTGTGTCACTGACAACAGCAGGGGCTTCACCTACCCAGCTTTCACTTAAGCTGCATTGCCTGTAAATTGCATAGTGAAATTGCCTTTTGGGGAAGTCTCCTCTGTTATGCAGCACCGTCTAAAACCCAAATTCATTCTTTCCTGATCCGAGGCGGATAGATTCCATTGTGGGCTCCTGGTGATCACTTGAATAAATATGAGGCACGGTTATGTTTGAATGCAATCTCAATGTTAATTCGTGGAGCTTTTCACTGATCCAGTTGGTGTATATTTACAGTTTTCCCAATTTGAATATCAGATATTTGCATGAAAATGCTTAGAAAATCAGAAGACGATGAAACTGTGTCTGCGTAGCTCCGTCCTTAGTGGCATTAAAACCCCCTGTGATCTCCAAGTTGCAGCCACCCTCTTTTACATGTAATTTCCAGATTGTCTGCTGTTCCTCCTAAATGCTTATCAGGCTTTAATGAGTAATTCAGAGACCCGTATGCCCCGGTTTAAGCCTCTCTCCATTACTTAGAACATACTGGACAGTAGTTATTAAGAGTTTAGGAGAATGGAAAACAGGGAGTGATGATGATGAGCTGAAGAACTGGTGAAATGAAGGGAAAGGGCAGGGGTGTATTTTATCCAAATAGTAAATCTAAATGTGGTTTATTGTAACCAATAGTGTCAGTATAATACTATGTACTTTTAAATTTGAGTGTAAAATAAAACCAGTATTTTTAAGAACGATACCCGACTGTTGTCCAAGGTAAAGATGGCAGCTCTTTTATTTGCAGCAGATCCTGTGAGCTGCAAAGCTTTGGGTCTGATGGAAGCACATTCCCACAGTCAATAATGACCTAGTACTGTATGGAGCCAGGGCAGAAAACAGCTATTGCTTCTCCACTTAATGTAAGGTTTTACATTGAAATTATGGACTTGTCTATTTGTCAAACACAGGGTTGACGACTCTACGGCTGTTTTTTTTTCCATCATCAGTGTTTTTTTCCAAAGAAGTTGGGAATTCTGAAAGTTTTTAGAAGCTCTAATGTTTCTGTGTCACAATAAGGGAACAGTCCATTTCTCAATCTGACTGGAACTACAGTCATTTAGCATAAATGATTTATAGCAAATCTCCATCCTGCAAAGTTGATCTGGCGTCTCATGTAGAGTCTGGGAATGAGATATGAAGGGCATCGCATACAGTAGAAGACATTATGAGGCCCCCAATTTTCCTCTTTTGTTGATGTTTCTGTTATTGTTCTGATTTAACAAAGAACAAAGAAAATCCACTCTTCCTGCTAACTGCTGGTGTGGTGTGATTTTTTTAAAATATTTTATTTTTTTCCACATTTTGTCAGATAACCACATACCTAAACTTTTTTGAAATTTTATGTTATAGATCAATACAAAGTAATGCATGACAGTAATGTGGGATTAAAGCGATATATCCATCTGTTGTGTTTATCTGATTGCTCCTCGTTTGTGTCAGATGGGGTCTGGTGCCAGCGGTCTTTCAAATTGTAAATGCTTTTCAATATGTTTTGCAACTAAAAACAACAAAGTGGCATTTATAGTTATTTCCTCACTTTATTTAATATTTTGTAAAGCCACCTTTACGTTCCAAATAGAGCTGCATGTCTTTTGGGATGTATCTCCATGGAGATTGTTTCCCATTTCTTTTCTGCAGAAAATCCCACACTCAGTCAAACTGGACAGAGAGCAACGATTAAACATCAATTTTTAAGTCTAGGCAAAAAGCATCAATTATTTTTGAGCCAATCTACACTCGCAATGAAATGACACACGCATGGCTTCACACCTTTCGATTTTTGTTTACAAAAAAAAAAAGTTGTGGGAAAATGATACATTTTTCCAAACGTATTAAAATATGTGCACGTTTGTTGGTCTCTGAGGAAAAACATCCTGATAAGTTCAGCATATTTGGGTTTGTCATTGTAATGTGAAACGTTGGGCTTCTTTTGGAAAGGACTTTGACTATATATACACCTTTTGTTTTAGCAAGCTGAACTCTCCTGGCTACTGTAGCACTCTGCATTTGCACTGATGAGACACTCAAAATGCAGCCACAGATTAGACAGCCAGGAATCACTCTAAATGTTTTTAGAAAGTAAAGTTGTCAGAAGAAAAGTATGAGAAAAATCCTCTTGCACACCTGCTGCAAACTTGAGGAACAAAAAAACCCCCACCATATTTGTTACTTTCAAAGTTTCAGTTGATTTGTAATTGATAGCAGGAGGTGGACAGGCTTGCGGAGGTGATTTAAGTCCTCATTTCCTCCAGTAGATTTATTGGTGGAGGGAAAAAAAAATGTAGCAAGTATAAAGGAATGACCTCCATCTGGGATTATATGTAATTGAAAATGTCCAACTGAAAACCACTGTTGGCTAAATGGCATAATGACTTCAACTCAGTGGCAAAGGGCATTTGCTTGTATTTTCGAGTGGGTAATGTCGGAGGGGAGGGAAAGTAAGAGCAGGAGCGCTCTTGTTCTCCCTCTGAGGGGATTTCTCCTCGTTACTCCTGCAGCTGCTCCGCTCGCCGACTGAGTGAGCGGCCCTCTCTTCTGGCGCAGCCCTTCATCTCCCCGAGGTCACATGATTCTTTTAAAACCCAACCTTAGACCCTTCAACAACTTGTCATCTGGGGTTACCATGGTGACATATGTCATCAGGACCAGTGTGGCGTGTTGGAGGTTTATTTTTAACCGCCAGCTTAGCGGGCTGGAATGAGGAACGAGGCGAAGCTGTCAGGAGGTTTGGGGCGGCGGGGGGGAGTTCTGGGGACGTTTAGGGGCTTCCAGTGGGGCTTCCCAGCTTGTAGTGAGATCATGCCAAGGGTGTCCTTGTAGGAATGTGAATCATCTATCTACGTGATCTGTTAATACAACATTATGTCACACTGGAACCTGGAAAGTCAGTTAACAAGTAATCCCGACAACTGGAGAAGGGGGAATTCAAAAGGCTCCGAGCGGCAGCCCAGGATAATTCGCGGGGGGCTTTTTCCACTTCCTTTGACACCGAATCCTAAACATCAGCACCTGTTTTTCCCGAGACTCTTTTCAGAGGAGCAGGTTTTTGCATCTATCCGCGTATTAATGTTCTTGTTTGTCGAAGCTGCTCGTTTTCGGAACTTTTAGGTCCTAGTTACTGAAATAGTTTCCACGCGTTGTGGTTTTCCAGCACCCGCCCTGTTCAGGAAACCATGTGAAGAAATGAGCCTAATTAAGATTCTCCACTGTGTCACTAAAGCCACCCGGATATTTATGATTTACTCCTGTTATGCTGTGTGTATGTGCCTTTCCAGTGGAAGCTTCTTGTTTTTTTTCTGTTCATATGTCTTGTGGTCAAAGCTGGGAGTACGAGTAAAACCTCGCTATCTTGTCAGGGGCGTGTTTATGACTTCATGTACTCTGAGATCTACAGATGACTGAAAGAATTCAACGTAGTACTTCCAACTCCAACTCTTTTTATCACAATTAATTCATCTTTTTGACGAGCTAATAGGCCTGAGTGAGTTGTGAGGGGAATTCAGATCCTATTAATAGGGTCAAGGAGTCCCTCCATTGCATCACATCAGTGAACTCGTATAGCAATCCAGATGGTCACTTTAGCACAGTGCCGACATTACCAGCTTAACATTGCAAGTTGCAAGTCTACATTCAGTGTTCATCTTAGTGCCGTCAAAAAAATATTTGCCATTTATACTTTTCTGCTGTTTTCATATTGATGAACAACCACAGTTTTTGTTATGTGATCTTGAGAGGTTACACCAAAACCTCAAGTCAGAAATCACCAAACTAGAACATTAACATGAAGTTCACAAAAAAAGCTATTCGAAAAAGAAGTATCATGCTTCAATCTAATGAAACTCAAAACTGACTACTAAGTCTGGAATACCACCACAGAGAGAGTCAGTATCCTCAAATGGATGATAAAATACCGCCCAACTGGAGGATGTAAAGGGAGAACGAGCTCAGAACCTTGTGGAATAACATATCTAAGTTTGGGGAAGGTGAATTACACAGAACCTGAAGATGGACAAACCGAAGCCGGTCAGTTAGACATGATTTAAACCACTGGAAAGCAGCGACCTTGATCCCAAATAGGTGTCCCAATCCTTATAATAAGAAGCTGTGTCTGTGGGTGTCAGATGCAGCTCAGAAGCCCAAAGATGAGCACAAACACCATTGTGCGAAGCAACAAGTAGATCCATTGTGTCCCTAATTAACGCATAGAATCGCTGCCTGTCTCTCGAATACATTTCGACTTGCACCGTCAGCCCAGTTTTGCGAATAATTATGCAAAGTAGTCAACTTAAGAAAACACTCTGTAATGGGTTTGCACAATAGATTGAAGTATTTGGGGGTTTTTTTTCCCAGACTCATTCTGTTACTTGATCTCTGAACCCTTACCACAAAACCTCTGTTTTTGACTAACTAGTTGAGCAACCACACGCAGCTAAAATCAGATTTTGGAAGAGTTTGTGAAATATGAATTATCTATGTCTGTTTTTTTTTATGAAGCTATGTGAGACTACTTTAGTAGGCGTTGTGATATCAGAACAGCTGCCAGTTACCAATTTCAAACTCCTGATTAGCTCAAGTTTAAAGAGTTTCTCTAATTTCTACAGTCTTGTACTACTCCGCTTTGACTTTTGATAGTTGAAATCCTAATTTGAAATTGCATTTAAAAGCTTAAAAGTAAGAAACGAAGCACGAAGATGGCCAACAATTTAACAGTTAAAGTTAAGAGTGACCATTCTCTCAACAATTGTCATCAGTATGCTTTATGCTGGTGAACTATGCAGCTGTTGTGTAAAACATGACGGCAGGGAATGGAAGCAGCTGGGAATCTCAATGTTCACTTTAGTGAAGTTAGGTTTACTTTACTTTTTTATCATCGACACTTGATTGTGCTAGAAAGAATAAATAATTCGACTTGAATTTTTTTTTTTTTTTTGTAAAGAAAACATAGCCTTTACACGCAATGTTACTAAACATGGCTGGCATTGTATTCTGCATTTCATTTTATCCTTTGTTCTGTACAGATTCAGCGGCCGTGACCCGTCAGTTACAACAACGAAGAACAAAAAGATGGAAAGTGAGCCGTAGGGAGAGTGGCACTTTAACTCTGCTGATGCAGAGATTTTTGTGAAGCGTTCCTTTGTGCCCTGGGGATGTGTGTGATTTTAGTTTAATAGCGGCAGGCTTCCACAAAAGAAACATGCAGCAAAAGGCCATAACAAAAATAAAATAAAAACAAAGTTTTATCCTGCCGTGGGTTTCAGGAGCATCCCCCGTACTAAAACTGGACGAAAATGCTCTTATTTCAGTTATCTCCCTCTCTTGCTCATGTAATGGTCCGGTCCATGCTTACTGATGTCGACTATGTTGATGTCAGAGCAAAAAGCTCAAAGCGGCTTTGGTGGCACGCTGAGCGTAGGGTGTTGGGGTGGGGTGGGGGGAAGCGATCAGTTGAAGGTATGACATAAAAAGAGAACAAGAAATACAAACACTTTCACATGGCAACACAATGAGCGGAGTCAGTGAAGCATACAAACGCTCGCACATCTTGCGCTGCAGTTTGTCTTCGGCATATCATCCTGCAGATGAGGATTAAGACACCGCCGCAGCATGGTGCCAGAAACAAATAGCCTCCAAGCAGAAGTCCTGATCAGATCAGCAGAATGAGGCTCCTGAGATGTTGACAGGAGGTTCTGTGTTATGAACCCGACAGGAAGTGCCCGTGATGTAACGGTCACGCATGCCACGGCGCGCGGCCTTTCGCAGAGCAACACAGCCACTGAACTGCCGGGCGGACGTTTGTCCTTGAGCGCCGGGGCTGCTGCCCACATATTGGCCGAATAAACATTTGTGAAGGGATTTCAGAGATTTGAGTAAATAACTGAGGTGCCTGACTATTGGGTGGAGTGGTGTTTTACTCCCATCACATTATTGGTCCGAAATGCATGTTTGGAAGGATTTAAAGGAGCTTGAGCTACTGGATGAAATGATTTTTGAGAGCTCTGCTCCCCGGCAGTATTAGCACACGGCTTCCTAAGAGGGAAGTTCAAGTACTGACATCAAATTAAAGCTAAACTTTCATGGAAAGAGTAGAAACCGCATGTGCAGGTGCATCTCAACGAATTACCATGCCATCATAAAGTCAGTCTACTATCCTACGATAATGTGCACAACGATTCAACACAATAGGAGTTTTGCTTTTTGAACAGAATTAAAAGATTTTGTATTATTCTTGTATACTGCCTGGGTTACACCTGCAGCGGTGGATGGAGCTTTAAAGTGTCTGAAAACCATTTCTGCACAACCTCAACAACAGATCACAGACTTCAAAAGAGCTGTCGGTATCTGTCACTCATGTTTTGCTAAAGCATCCAGGGTTTATGAGTTACATCACAATGACCGAGATAGAGTTCCTGGATATTTATATTTTGTTTCTTGCATTGCAGCAATTCAAATGTTGTTGTTGGTTTTTTTTGCAATTGGCCTGAGTAGAGTCAGAGTTCTGCTCATTAGCACAAACAAGCTGTGCTGCAGAGATAGCATAAGGGCTATTCACCCCTCCCTGGCACTGAGCTGCTAGTAATACCAGCCTGAACTCACACACTGCTGACACACGAGCATCATTCACCTCCCCTGTTCCCCATTTACCTCAGTGCATCACTGCACTGCCAGCAAGGTAACACGGCTCAGTGCAGGAACGACACAAACGGACAGGGACATCGCAGCCCTCGGGTCTCCCCCGGCTGTCAGTCTTATTCACACCCGGTGATTTTTTTCTCTCTTTTTTTTTTTTTTTTCTTTAAACCATTGTCTCTAGCATTATTCCCCGTCTGTGGCGGTGTCCCGCCCAAAGTAATGACCTCATCTGACAGCACAGCTGCCAGTGGGCAGCAGACTGCTTATGAAACCAGCCCATTCTATCCCTAAAATTCTGAGGTTGTGCAACTGGAGCAGGAGCAGAGTGTGCTCGTGTGTGTGTGTGTGTGCAAGTTTTATTTATTTTTTTATTTATTTATTTTTAATGTGGATGAAATTCGGGGATTATGCAATAGGGTTGATATTGTGTCTGCCTGGGGGGAAAAAATCATAAATTCTGAGCTCCATTGTTCTATTAAAGGACTTTATTTCGTAAGCACAAACATGTACATATGACCTCACACACATACTCATTTTGAAGTCTGACCATATGTGAATAATAGATGGCAAAGTAATGTGTCAAAGTCCTTGGTGTGGCCTGGAAAGAGAGTGGAGATTAAATGTGCACCAACACTGACCTCAGCCAGGCCATATTACACACCCACAAACTCACAGACGCACGCAATCCCATGCATGCAGTCTGCTATGATGACATCGCTGCCTAATGAGATGAGCGGCAGTAACTAGAGCTCAACTTCAGTATACATTTTATTTTTTATTTTTATGCATTTCCCTTTTTGCTTTCCTGAGGTTGGTCACAATTTGACTGAGATGCGGAATAAGCGTACTTGTTGAGTCTAAACCGATTTTTGTTCAAAGTAATTAGGGATGAAAAGCGGCTGCTCAGACGTGTTTCGTGTTTGAAATTCTGAGATGCAGAAAAGCTGCAGCTGCCATAATACTGAAATCCTTATCTTTGTGCTTTGTGTCGCGTTTTGTCTGCTTTTACAAAATGAAATGGCCAGGAGGGAATTAAATTTTTTCTTTGCAACATAATCTTCTAAAATCCATTTTGCGCTGAATGTTCAGCACAAAGAAAGTAAATTTGTTACACTGAAAACTGATGCGCCGTGGTTCTGCTTGACACGGACAAGTTGTTAAACAAACACACCGATGAAAACATTATTTTTCCCCCCAACATTTACAATCACAACTAATGGAAATTGGCAGTATTTCTTAAATCTCCATCCAGTTATTTTGGTTCCAATATTATTTCACCCCTTGCTTGTTAACTCTTATCTCTTTTTCTATATTATACTTTATGAACATACCTGACACCAAGTTGTTACACCTTGAGATCTCACTATTCTTGTTGAGAGATGTGCTTATTTTTCATCTTTCTGCTTCTTGTCACCTTTTTAGCCAAACATAACAACAACCTGCACATTGATCTGCTCTACAGAACATAATTAGCTCTCCAACGCCTTCCAAGTCTTCCTGTTTTTGTTTTGTTTTTATTTTAGAAAAAGGTCGTGAATAATGTAACGAGTTTTGCGTCATAATTTGTGCGGGCAACAATGTTGGCATGTCAAGCCAAGGCACCTGATCCTTTCTTCCAATGACATGATGGAATATGTTAGCGGGTGTTAGCTTTCACCAGGTGAGGCTGCAATATTGATGAAGAGGGTGAGGCGCTTTTTCCACTGCCTCAACCACGAGCGGCTCCTCCTCTTGTTGATGCCTCTGTCAGCATCCGATACGGACGCGGTGCCTCGGCTTCGGCGGCGCTGCTGGGCTTGATGGGTTGATAAGTCGGGCGAACTTGGTGAAGTGGACGGAAAGGGAGGAGCTGGGCATTGCATGCTGTGTATTTTCCATCTGTCATGAAAGTGGAGCAGCTCATTATCACAAAGTGCTCTCTGTTGAGCTGACCTGAAACGACAAGCGTGAAGGTGTAGGTTTAAGCGAATGTACATGTAGTATTTATGCGTCCTAGTTGGATCGTTCAGATGCTGTTTGTTCATACTACCAATCATGTTTGGGGGCACAAAGTCGGTGTTTTGGCCCCATTTATTTAAATAAGTTCTTTGCTATGAAGATTTGGTTACCTGGTTGGGGAACTTACATGGCTCATCTTCTATGCAGATGGTGTGATCGTCTTCTAAGCATAACCTTCAGTGTGCAGTGGAGCAGTTCAAAGCTGTGCGTAAAACAGCTGGGGTGAGATCTGGCCTCTTGAAGTCTGACGTCATGGTTCTTAACCGGAAAAAGGTGCGCCACCCTCTATAGGTCAACGGTCAGTCTCTGACTCGGGAAGAAAAGTATTCTAATGTCTTATTCAGGAGCGATGGTAAGATGGAACAGGATATAGTGAGAGGGATTAGGGCCACTCATGTTTTTGGACCCGATCGGCTAGAAGGCGCCACAGAGGCAGAACTTAACAAAGGGACTATGTATCCATCTAGAAACGGCCAGAGAGCCGACTTTCATCTTGAATGACCTTGACTGGTAGGAGTCTGATAGAGTCTGATCTTTTTCAGACTAGTAAACCTTCCAAACCACACATATACCATCTAATTTCACGCTAACCAAAGTTCTTTTTGTGGAAGTATTGCCGCCAATGGAAGAAATGACGTGTGGTATTTTCAGAGTCAGTAAGGTGTTTGAAAATGAAGCCAGAAGTAGCTCAACATTTGAAAGTAGTTAATTAAATGCAAACCGTATTTTCGTGAAAGTTTGTGGACTGTTACCTCAGACAGTTGGCCTTGGGCAGGCGTTGTCCTTCATCTTCTTCTGTGCTGTTTTGTACCATTTTGCTTGTTTCACACGCATTTTTAAAAGGTAGAAAAGGGAACAGGACTTTGGTTTGCACCCACATTAAGGATGTTGCTTATTTTAAAGAATTTGCAAAGGATGCACCGATATATAACCTATTTATATGGGCTGTGAATGCCTTAGAAAGCTGTCTGGGTTTTCCTCAATAACAGATATTGAGAAACAAGTAAAAGAGAATGGATTAATCAATCAGTAGTATAATGCTATTGCTACTTTTCCATCCATTATCAACAAACAAATATATGAAAACATTTTTCTTTCAAAAGATGAGACATTATTTGTACTTTTCATCGCAGCTGTCCATCAGTCTCAAAATCTGGAAAGCGATGCCCTGGTTATAGCAGTTATGCAACAGTAAAGTCTTGATAGTCCAGGTATAACCTGAAAGATAATTTCTCCTAATTTGTCCTTTGGATTTATATATTTTTTCTAAGTTTTGTGGCTGTAATGAGGCAAGAGGTACTTGTCCTCTTTGTGGATACCTTACCTGTACATGTTGGAATAAATGTAAGCAATTTCTCAAGTGCTATTTCTGTATACTTAATCCACAGGGTTTAATGTCCCCGTTGACAATTCAGCATGCACATTTGTGAATGCTTTGGGGCACAGCTGAAGCATTGTCAGCCTTATATAGGGCTTCTCACAGTGTAGGAGAGGAGCTGAGAAAAAATGGAATCTCAGCAGGGAGATTGTGACAATAGCAAATTAAATCTGAAGGGACCTTGCAGACCGATCATAATAGAGCAACTAGATGTCCGTCTGAAGAAGTGGCTTTTTCCTTTTTTCGTCCTTCAGCAGCAGACTAGGAAAGTAGGGGTTACTTAGATTTTTCTAAGATGCTGCTTCTTAAAGGAGCTCTAAAATTGCACTTAGACCATCAAAATCCAAGATCCGAGGTCACAAACTTCATGAAAACGATTTGCAGCCTCTTATGAATCTGTCAGCAGGCTTTACCACTTGTGCCTCCAGTGGAATTAACTTCCCATCCTTGCTGTACCGTGATGATTGATTTTAAGGTCTGCCTGCAATCCTGTCCAAGCTGTAGCTTGCAAAAGAATCTGTTTTTAATAACCAAGTTTTAGGATATCTTGTCAAAAAGACGCCATGCAGGGTGTTACTGGTTATTTGCAGTGTGCTTATCTCTAAAACACCTGAGCCCCAGCCATCACACTTGATGGTTTGATTAGTAAGAGACATGGCTTGCTTTATGTCATACTTGACCGTTACATGAAAACTGGAGAACAGCCAGGTTCAAACAACCTTTTATCAAATACTACGTCAGAGCCAGCAAAACCTGCTGATTTTGTGGTAAACAGCAGTAGTTCTTTTCTCTTTTTCTTTTTTCTTTTAGTTTCAGGGACCAAGCTATAAGTTGGCCAATGACACATATTCTTTCAGTTCCTCCATTATAAAGGAGAAGATGCATAGAGAGATTGGGTAACAAAATATTTCCCATACTTCTCATTGTTTAGTTGTCGCGTTGAGTGTGACAACCAAACGGCATCATAAACTGATGGTTGTTGGTCTCTACATACAATTGTGGCAAGTTCACCAAAGCAAAAAATGGACTACGAACATTAACATTGGTGGTTGGTGAGGATGCTTGGTACATTATTGGTACAAAGTTAAACCTGCTCCAGGTTTGTGTGTCCAGCCTAAGGAATGGACCTCGTCACGATTCTCAAGACCTAATCATGGATTTTCTTTTTGCAGATGACGTGGTTCTGTTTACAACTGCAAACACTTCAGCCTGGACTAGATTGTTTTGCATACCACTGTGAAGCACCAAGGATTAGAGGTGGCTCCTGCCATTATTCAACAGGATAACGGTGGTTTGCTTCCTCCGGGTTCAGGTTCAGCCTTTGCCTCAAGCTGAGGAGCTAAAGTATCTTGGTGTCTTGTTCACGAGTGATTGTAGGACGGAGTGGGAGAGTGAATTACAGCAGTCCATTTGGTGTATTTAACTTTATTTTATGGGTGTAATAAATTGTGCTGAATAGTTGCTCAGTCTGTTGTAGGCAGTAATTGTCAGCTGTCTATCACGCAGCTGTTTGTAATGCAGCTGTCAGACGTGAGTGATGACAACACGCATGCCCACTAAGGAAGCATACAGAGCTTTAAATACAGCAGTGGTTTACCGGCTTCCTATTTGTTTTCTTATCGGTGCTGTCTCTTATCACTTTTGTCTGGCTTTTGAAGTTTGGCCAAAAAAATACACCCAAGCTTGATCACTCCGATCTCTTCTTCCTACTTCTCAGTATGAATACTACTTAGGATGTTTCCTTCTGTTTCTATAAACAGACATTACATTGGCAATTAGTTCCCAATTGAGGTTAATTGGGAACTAAGTGTTATACTGCTGCAACTTGCCTTTCTTGTTTTTTATACAAGTGCATGATAGGGCAATGTGTCAGTGCAGCGACTGTGTCTGAGGGTAAAGTGTCTTTTTTTTTTTTCTCAGATAAGGCTGTAGTTTCAGTTTTTGCTTATCTTGCCGTTTTAACAGGGCTGTGAAACACAGTAATGATGTCTTACATTAGTGTGAATGTCTGTGGTGTTTGTTCTTGCATGTAATGTGTGGAAGATATTTTCCATAATAAGGAAAAATCCCGAAACGGACAGGATTTGCTTGACTGAGTGTCAGTGGACTGCAGATCCTTGGCCTTGTTGAGTGCCTTTGTCCTTGTGCTGTGGATGAGCCATCTTTCAGGACTGGCTTCATTGAAGCCCCCAGTTATGAGTCATTTGAACTTTAAATATTGTGTTGGGGGCGGGGGGCAGATGGGTCAAACCTAAGCACTAAATAACCTTTTTCTGCTTTTACAGCATGTTATGCTCTTAATAGCTTCACATCCAGTTCCCACTAGAGACCAACAAAAATCCCAAAAACGTACCTGCTGCACTGGCATGAATAAATGTTGTGACATTGGGTTTGATTGATTTAAAGGTTAAGCCAAAATCAGCATGGGAACAATTCTCGCTGCAGCTCCGTTCAGCTGACCTGAGTTAACCCGTTTGCGTATTGATTGGAGTTGAATCGTAGGACGATGGTCATCACCATTAAAAATTTGGTAAAAATGGGATTTCATGGTTTGTACTGTTGCTTTGCAGCATGTATGGGTAATTTTTTTTGAAGACTTTTTTTTATTTTTTTAAATTGCACATTTCAGTGTTGGGCTTTGTTTAAAATAGCTGACGAATGAATCGCCATTCAAGTTTATCCAAGAGAATGCAGCGAAAGTCTGGACTTGCATCCAATTGAGATTCTGTTGCATGTTCTTAAACAGACCGATCATACTTGAAAACTAAATCTAGTGGCTTGATTAAAATGACTTTTTTTTCACAACACTTTAACTCTCTTGTTCGAAACTTGCTCCTAATAATGAGCTCCAGGGCTCCCAACAGTGGACTGCACATAAACACCCTGCCTGTCTCGGGTCGATCTGGACTTCCTCCTAATTACCCTGAGGGCTTACTGGACCTTGGCATTCTCCTCACTCAGCACTTGGGAGTTTAGCTGCTCGTCTGCATCGGGGCATGACAGCAGCGTTACTGCTTCGCTGCAACACGTTAACGCTAGCTGCGAGATGAGCAGTGACGCCAGGACAGGTAATGATGTAAGTGTCTGCGCCGTCACTCTGGCTCAGACTCCCTGTTTAGACATCATCTTCTCTCTGTCTTTAAGGACCGATGTTGGAGTACTGAACACAACTCCTGGATACAAGATTTTTTTTTTATATGTATATATAACAGATGAAAATTCACTAAAGTAAACCCACTAACAGCTGGAAGTTCTGGCTTTGTGAAAAGGTGCTCACAAAATTACAGAAAATTGTTGCAATTACATGCTTCTTGTCATACTAAGTACGGAACAAAATAAAAGGTGCTTTTATGCATGTCTTGCAATGAACCCGATGGTAAAAGAGCAGTTTTGTGTTTAATATTTCCATCACTTTTGTTTACAGAGTCGGCATGTTTAAATGTAATCAGTTTGTCATTCCTTTTTATGTGTGTGTGTGTTGTTTTCTGCAGGATAAAATGGCTGGCAAAAGCTTCTGCAGAAGTGTTTTTTTTTTTTTTTTTTTTCTTTTTTTTTGCCAGGGTTTTTATTTAAGACTGTTTGCACCTCGGGTCAGAGGATGTTCTGAATAAGATGGGAAGCAGAAGACTTAAGAGAATGTCCTGTAATAAACTAGGATTTTAGTGGAAAAATGTACACAGATGCACGGAATAGGAAGTTGTGGATCAGCCAGCACCGATAACAGGCTTGAAATACTAGGGTTAGGTTGTGTAAACAATTCTGAGTTTTATGTGACACCATTTTTTTCCCCGCTGATGTGCAGTGAAACATCACAAAACCGCCACGTCTCCTTTCTATAAATCTATTTAACACTTTCAGCTTAATAGGTCCATTTAATGTTAGAAATCATAGACAGTTTTCCTGTAACGCCACATCTGCTGCATTAAATAAGTAGTTATATTTTAAAAAGCCCTGAAATAAATGCTTATTTTTCTGAACATTGCAGGTTAAAACAGGGAAAATGGTAACAAAATCAAGTTATTAAAATATCTGCTTATCTGTTTTATGATTTTTATTTCCCAGAAGCCCTTATTAAATTTATCCCGATCACTTTTCAAGAAGTTCAGAAAGGTTGCCCTTCTCTTTAATTTAATTTCCCCAGAACAAATTGGAGGTTAATTTCTCTAAAGAAGGACAGATCAAATTAATGTAAATCAGTTGCGATGATTACCTCTTCAGATTGCGGGAGAGCAGAGCTAATTAACCCCTTCAAACATTCTCTTCCTTTTTTCATTTCTTAATGTTCTTTTCTATGTACAAAAAAAAGTCCTAGCCTACTAGTTTCCCTGTTGGATTTTCGGCATTGTCATGCATAATTGGACACCTAGAACCTCTTGTTTTTATGTGAAAAGGCTGCCAGACTGAGTTACACGTGTTGCCAAGTGATGGTCTCTCTGGCATTGTATCTTTTGAGTTTTGTAATCCTGAGAATCACACTACAACTTTGTTTGAAAACACAGAAAAATATAAAACAATGATGGACATATCTACAAATCACATCCATTTGTTAGTCCACAGCTCATATTTTATGTTGGCTTGAAGAGATTTTAAATCATTATCTGTTTACTGCAGTATGTAGCAAAAAAAAGAGAAAAGAAGTGCATATTTCAGCCAAAGTAATATTGCAGGATTTTAAAAGGTTTTTACTCTGCAGCAAAAAAACAAAAAAAAGAAAAAAAGAAGAAAAAAAAAGAAAAATACAACCTTGGATTGTGAACAGATTTTATGATAAGAATGTGTTGCAAATTTTTCCAGAAGACACATTTCTCATCCTTTCATTTATAACAATTTTTCTTAACCTTTGCTATGACTAATTCAGCTTTGCTATGTGAAGAGATCAAAAGTTATTTTAGAAGTTGAAGAACTACAGTAAATTTCAAGAATCCACACATGCTTAATTGATTTGTGAGTCATATCTCCTGTAATATCTGCATTGGAAAAAATGGTAGTCATTGCGCTTTTAATTTGTAAGGAAGATTTTCTTAACTCACTGCAACACAACGGTGCCTGAACCTGGAAATCTGTCGCTTTCGGGTTATCAAGCAGTTCTGGGTTTAGTATCAAAAATGACGCCAGCGCATTGAAAAATGTGATGGCAGTTATTGAAATATCAGTAAGTTTGAATATTCGTCACTAATTAAAAGCTGTACTGCACATGGTACCTCATGGCAGCTATTTGCAAACCTGTTCACTTAGTTTTCTAACACGGAAAATGAAGAAATACTTTATTGGTTTGCAAAATGGAAAATGGAAAATTCAATCGTTTTTCAAGCTGGCAAGAACACCGGTTACAAATATACATACACACACACACAAACACACGCACACACACACAATGCATACATTTGTTTTTTATGTTCTCCATCGCGGCAGTCGCATTGTAATCTATCATGAAGAGTGATTAGGATTAAACTGTGATCAATGCATGATGAAATGTCCTCTGCTCAGTCGATTGGCTTTGGAAGAGAAAATTAAATCTGTACTCTTAAGATCCCCGTTTTTGATTCAAAATGTTATATAAAAATATGTTTAGCAAAGTGGAAAAGTTTTCATTGACAGGACAGTTTTTCATTCAGAGTTTTGCTGTGCCCTATTAACAGAAGAAAAAAAAACCATTATGCTTGAATCCTCATGTCATTTCATGATGCCTTACAAACTGTGTTTTGCTGTGGTTGAACTATAATCTGTGCTCCGTCTATAAAAGAGAGAGAGTAATCCTGGTGTGTCTGATGCTGGAGGACTTATTTGTGTGCGAGTATGTGTGTGTGTGTGTTTGCGTGTGTCTGTGCGCTCTTGTGCTCCTTCCCATGTTTGAATGTAGCATTCAGACCAATATCCTCTCTTTCTGTCACATATCAACAACAACACACACAAAGCAAGACTGGACCTGTTAAAAGCCCCTCAGTCTGGTGTCTGCTTTTGTGCTGCGTATGGGTTCTGATTGTCCTAATTTTCATTTTAACCATCTTCTTGTTTAACTTTATTTATTTTTTTCCCCCACCTCTTCTATGATGTTCTTCCTTTTCTCCTGGACTGTATGTGCTCTTTAACAGCAGGTCATATGGAGTGGACGGCTGCCGTGCCACCAATCTGATGGGCTGTCAAGCAAAGTGCCAGAAAGCCTGCATGATAGCTCAGTTAGAATAATCCACGTCTGCATGTTTTTGAGAAATGAAGCCTTATCTTGTAGTAAATTCGCTTTTGCCTGAGGAGCGTTCTGTATGGAGATCAGCGTAAGAGAAACTATACGTAAATGTCTATTTCATGCGTATCAGTGCATACCACATGACAAATTGCGAGACTTTGTTGTAGAGTGAGTATTTTGAGCGTTAGTGTCTGGAGAGTGGTAACGAAATTTGCCTCGACTTTTTCAGAAGACTAAAAATCTTAAATCTTATAATTGATTTTACTTATCGTCGATTAACCTAAACTGACTGATTTTTATACACAGCAGAGTATTAAAAACAAAAATCAACTGGTCTTAAACACAATGTTTCAAGGTTTTTTTCTAATATTTCATGTGACATATACACTTAAATTTAACAGATTGTACTGTTAAAAGTTCAAATGAACTTATCACAGTTTTAGCTCTATAAAGTCCTTCTTGATTTTTTTTATTTTTTTTTTTACATTACATTTACATTTTATGTTTTTGGTAGGGTGTCTAAACATCTGTACAATAATGGGTCAAAGATCTGTGTTGATGGGGGGGAAAAAATAGTTTATCCTAAATTTATTTTGGAAAATTCCAGAGCTAATGTGTTGTGTACACTAACTGAATCAAGAAAAGCTTTTCATTGTCTACTTTTCCTAAAATAAATTATTTGGTTGGATTCTAAGTAGTTTTCCTTTTCAATATGTGTTTAATAAGTCCCATCTGGTCAGCAGACAAACATCGATGGAGGCAAAGGGGGAGGGGGGGGGGAGAAAGAAAGAAAGAAAAAGGATGCATGCTGTCAGATGAAATAAGAGATTGAACAAAAATGTCAAGTCTAAACTGGAAGGACAGAGAATATACAAATTTGTATGCGTGATAGTGAGGCAGAGATGGAGAGGCAGATGGAGCGGGGAGGGGTGGGGAGCAAATTTAGTGACATCATTGGACTTGGTCTGTGTCTGCATGCATGTGTTGAGAGTAGATGTGAGTGTATTGGAGCCTGTGCTAGTCGGGGTGGGGGGGAGGGCTGCGAGCAAAAGCAGTGACGTATTGTAATCTGCAATACTGAGAAGCCCAGCTGTGCTGAATCTGGGCTTATGTTACGTCATCCAAACTCACATATGCACACGCAGAATATCATGAGCCCTGCAGGAAGGCAGTCAGTGTGGGGAGAGGTCAGGAGAACTATTGCACGTGTGTGTCGCGATTGGAGGGCGTCGTGTGGCCCTTACTTTGGCACGCATCACCTTGATCGCCAGATATCTGTTGACGTCGACGACGAAGCCACTCTCGTATGTGTTGCCGCGCACCCTGGAAAGGGCGCAGCAGTGCCAGATGGAGTCGTGGTCAGCCTCATATCGAGAGCCACAATTTGGACCCCACTTTCTCTGGCAGCAATTTACCAAGGACTAAAATAACACTCCCTTGGACTGGAAATATGCTCCTCTACCCAAACTCCTGATGGCACAAAATCTCTACAAAGAGCTGGAAAAATACCCATTTACAGCTCCATGACCATATTTGGTGGTAACCTTTGGAAAAAGAAAAGAAAGAAAGAAAGAAAAAAAAGAAAGCATTCACCTCATATCACCCTCCCATTTTTTTTGATGTTTGCTTTAGCTTCTTTAACCTCAGGGTCTTTGTACTTTTGATAAACATCAAATGGCTCAGAGAGGAGGAAAAAAAAACGGCAACAAAATGGCTTTACGGTCTGAGAGGTCCAAGGCATTCCAGCTGAAGAGATGAGTGTTCAGATGCGTGTTAACCCACTCAGAAGGTTTATTCACAGCTGCTGTCAATGCATGTTTTGCCTCGAGGCTGCCGCATAACATCATTAAGCGTGATTGCATAATTATTTTCACTGTACGCATCATACACTAAGCTTATTGATTAGTAGAACAGAATGCACAAATATGGAGGTGTTGCCCATGTTTCTCTTGAAACTACAAGTATGATTAGCACAAAAGTTAGACAACATTTGTCCATTTTTTTCTTTGGTTAAACCTGCACAGATCTGGTTGGTAGTTTTAATATCCGTTATGGCTATGGATGTAATATATTTTTGGGGGTTTTAACTCTTCAACTCTAACAATGCTTATCTTAATTATTTTTTTAATAAATATCGGGTACAGTTTGAATCTATTGTGAATTTTTAGAGTAAAAATTGTACAAAGAGCCACATAAAAGCAAGCCTTTCACATCATCGTTATTATATATTTCTTGGATTATTTGAGCATCATCTCTACACACTCACAGAAGCCTGATGTAAGCATATGATGTTCAAGCGCAGGTTTGGGCAGAACAGTCCTAAGCCAGACCTACAATTAAAAATATTCAAAATCTAAATCCAAGATGGAGGAAACGACATAATGAAATATTACTACTTCACAGTCAGAAAATCTCTTGGTTTCTTTCAGTCTCCCAGCAACCAGCACAGCTGTTTCATGGCACAATTTTGTGTTTTTGTTGTTGTTTTTTTTTTATTAAATATGGAATCTTCTACATATATGATCAAATGTTGGGTTTCTACTGCATAATAACAAACTTCATAAAATGTGGTTGTTTTTTTGTCTCTAGTGTTTTGGTATTTGTGTGCAAAAGAAGACTCCTCTACGGTTTCACCTGTCTGTGTGGTTTTAGTGGCTGATATTTGGCATGCATTGACTGTTTTTACTGTGTGCTTGTGACGACATGTGCAGTGGTTTATGTGGGGATGTTTCTGTCAGCAGTTCTTTTGAAGGCAGCCATGAAACTCTGATCTTAATCCAGCGCTTTTGTGGTTTGTCAAAATCTCTCCTCGAACATATAGACACCGTCGTTACAAAGAAATATCACAACCGTGCAACCTGCATGTAACATGTTGATGGTTGAGTCACTGGCTGGGTTTAATTAAGCTTGTTTATTTAGTCAAATGTGCTGCGTAATCGGTGAAACAGCTTGCGAAATGCTATATTTGCAAATTAAATCTGCATTCTAGAAGTCGTATGGGAGAATATTTGGATTCTTGGATGTAAACTTGACCCCTGATTTTTCATCGAATGATAACTTACTGCAACCAAAAAATATGTTTCTAAAGTTTTAAAGTTGGTAATCACATTATCTTTAAAAATATTCTAAGCATAAATACTCTCTTTATTGTTTTTTTCCCCACATCTAATATCCGCAGGGTTTGTTTACAAGCACATTGCTTTGTAATGCCAGGGGGGCGCAAAAGAACTTGACTTCCTAAAACCAATCCATCTTTTATTTTGGATGCTTTCGCTGTGACTCATAACTACTCATTAAAGCACTTTCACTTTGAAGGAGTCAAGTAGGCACCGTGTTTGGTTTGGTGCCAGCTTGGTGTCTGCAGCTTTGGGTCGTGCCTGTTTTTCTTCCGCTGCCTCCTCGCTGGAGTCTGCAAACACTCCCAGGAGGCCAGCCGCGTACAGCCGAGTCCCCTCTTCGCTTCGCACCCGACTGATCTCTATGGTGCCTTCAAATTGTGTCCAGTGTCTGTGTTTATGTACATAACGGGCCATAAAACTATGAATGAATGCGTTGAAATTCATGTTCAAACACACAGCAAACAATGCATTGAGATAGCTAGAATACGATGGTCAGTAATATTCAGAAAGCATGTTGTAAAACCAGATGTAGAAGCATGATATTGAATACTACTGTAGTATTGATCTTATTTAAAATCTTACACCTATTTGGTTGTTTATACATGTCTTATAAAATAAATTAAGACTTCTCAGCTTAGTTGCTACATGTTCTGAGACTAATAAGCAACCTGGTGTTTTAAAAACAAACACATTTTACAAATATAATGCACAGATTCATGTTGAAGCAAATTTTTGAATTTGTAGAGGCTAAAAGATTCCTAGAAATGTCACTTTCTTACATGGTCTTTCCATTGTCAATACCATATTACTGTAAAATGAATACATATGCTGTGATTTTTCTTAAATGTATTTTTTTTTTCATTCATTTTCTCTTGATGTTGAAATTGCATTATCCTCAGAATTTCAACATAATTTAAGAGCATATAAACTGAGTTTTTAATGGACTCCCACATGTTTGGATGCATACACAGAAGTGAAATGGGTGAAGCAGTAAAATGGAAACGCTCTTATTGATGAGGTGAAAAAAAACCTTCACATCTCATTAAGACATGTAAAACTATAAGAGTTGTATTTTTGGAAAATGATCATGTTTGGTTGGTGAATACAAATACAAGGCATCTCCCAGGAGACTGTTTAGCCGCATAGCACAAAATGTCCCTGCCTTGTTTTGAAAAGTCGTGAGTTACTGCCTCGAGATTCTGAAATTGTATCAATTTTGATCCTCCGAGTGGACAGAAAGGGAAGGATGAATGGAGAAGAGGAGGCTTATTCATTACCCTGTGAAAGAACACTGCATTACTGGACGCAGATTATAATACACACGCTCCCTCTCTTCCCAAGAAGGACAACTTTCCCCTCAGGAACCGACTGTACTCAAGGGTTGCCTGTTTTTTTTTTGATTGCTTTCCGACCTCAACCGTCTATCAGACACGGCTGTTTTGCATGCTAAAGCGTGCATGTGTCCATTAGATTTCAGCAAGACAAGCCAGGAGAATCTTAATAAGAATGTAATTGAAAATACATCTAGTTTCTCTTAAAAATGCTCCATAAGACCCTCCATTTTGTTTAAGTCAAGCCAGTTTGCTAGCCAGTCAAGCATGATGATATCAGGTCATTAAAGTAGGTATTGGTACTTTTGGTAGTGTGGACAGGTAAAATATCATCATTTTCACAATTGTGAGCGGAGAACAGCAAGACGTGCTGTTTTGAATTGGATTTGATAAAACAATTTGGAGCAACTGCAGCCGATGACATGGTTCCCGTATCCCTGCTGACTGGAAATTTCTAGACGTCAAGCGATGTGGATTCTGGGAGTTTGGTTTCCAAAACAAATCCAAAATGTACTTTAACCTGAACAGTTGCTTGTGTACCTATTCTGCTAACACTTTTTTCCTTCCAATCAATATTCCATTCCCCCACAACACATTTGTCACTGTTTCAAGTGTTGCGCCACACGTGGAATTTAACTCGGGACACATCTGTGTGTGCTGGCTGTTGGAACGCGGCGTCCAGATGCCAAAGTCTTCTGCGGACTCTGAGTGTCACAATTTTCCACCGCATGTTTTCCTTCCACTTAATACGCCTTCTGACAGAACTATGAAGAGTCCGCTTTTTCCACAAATGACCGTTGGCGGCCTACCCTCGTTGCGATGGGTCTCGGCGACCTTAACAGTGACGGCAACATTTCCGAATTTTAAATAAGCTTTTTTCTAATATTCTAAATTCCTGTGAAGTTGAATATTGGGGTGTCAGCAGTCATAATCAAGAAAAGCTGTATTTTGTTTTTCAATGAACTGAACTTAATATCTTAGATGAAATCTTAAAAAATGTGATCCAGAATACATCAACAACAATGCAGAATCTGACTCTTTCCTTCGTCATAATGGCTTCCTGTCATTAGCTGGAGGGCTGGAGGTGATAGAAATAGATGGACACTGGAATGCTATTCACATGGACAGAGACAGTAAGGTCGTTATTGCTCTGCCCACAGGAGAAAGACCTCTCCCAGATCTCTTAAGTGCTTCTCCTTCTTCTTCTTCTTCGCCATTATCAGGATCGTCTTGTCACCGCCGGCTCAGTAGAAGAAAGGCTCCATCACGGCACAAGTGGTATTGAGACGTGTCAAAGTCGCAGCAGGAGATGCCTGTCATGGCTGGGGATTTCTGATAGCCCCTTGTCGCAGGGAATCACATTGACTGTCCTTGATGAGCATGGAGGGATCAGAACAGTTTATCTTTAGTGAACATAATCTGCCAGGATTCCCTTGTCCACGATCACAAGGAAGATGGCTGCAGAAAGTTTCCAGGCAGGGTTTAAAAAAAAAAAAAAAAAAAATTCTTTATCTGGGAGAGAGAAGCAGAGGCTGCTAATGGAGTTTTATGACTTGAACGCTGCCATACGGACTCCACGTTTCAGCCCACAGTAGTCACGCTTGACTGTGTTTGTGCTTCCAGGCTGTGTGCTCACATACCATAATTAGTGTAATGAGTTATTTATAGCCAGCTGTGGAATTAGCTGTGGAATTGCCAGCCGGCCTCGGGGCTGATTAAGTCACTTGCCAATCAATTATTTATGGCTTCCTGAAGACGAGTAGCTTGTCCTCCTTTGTATGCAGCGTCATGGCAACACAACAGGAAGCAGAAAACCCGCGGAGAGGAAGCACACCCTGCGATGGAATCGGCCCGAGCCTCCTGTTTGCGCCGTTCTTGCTCGCAGAGCTCTAATATAAACCATACTTTTATTAGCACCCCTCTATGAACTCCCTAGGCCCAATAAAAGGTGTTTATGTTCTGTTTGAGAGAAAATAAATTGGATGATTGAAAAAAGATTAATCCCAGTTGGTGAGACAGAGGAACAGTCTGAGCATAAAAATTCAGCTTTTCTCATGTAATCACTGAAGCCAAGTAGAGGATATGTTGATTTATCATATTGGCGATAAACTACTTTTTAAAAGTTGGATTGTTTACTGTAACTCTCCTCAGTTCCTCCCCGTTTTCGTTTTTTTGTCGGGAGTTGGACTTTACTTTTGCACTTTTGCATGTTAATACAGTTGGCTCAAAACTTGGGCCAGAGTGAGTGTTAACTTGTTTTTTGGTTGTGCTAAGTCTTTCATATACCTTTTTGTAAGAAGAAGAAGAAGGGAAAAAAAATACAGTTGTGTGTCACTGACTCGTAGAATTTTTAAAGTGCAAGTTTTCTCACCGATAACTCTTTTCATGGTGTGGCGTTCGAGATTCTTTCAAATCTAATGCTCGATTTATTCCAAACATTTATGTATGCATTTAGCTAAATCCATGATCATTTATGAAGTTAAAATCAGCAATAATATATATAAAAACCTACTCTCTCAGCCACCTATTCTCCTCCTTCTTAAAAGGTAATTCTCACTTTAACCTCCAGTTTGTATTCTGCACAGATGTTTCTGGTGCCGTGTGTAAATGAGAAGCTGGATGGTATCTGGAGTCTCCATCCAACACTCTGCACCTGAGATCTTGCCTGCCTAACACTTTAATACAATATATTTTTTAAAGGAACATTATTTTGCACTGAAGGGACCCATGTGAATGACAAAATGACCGTGATGTTTTGGAAAAGGAGCTGAAAAAGAGCCGTTTATAACTCTCGCCCTCTTGACTGTATCTGATCTGATGCAACATAGCTTCTACTAACATTGCAGTAAAAGTATTTCCGGCTATATTGCAGTTGCCGCAGGCTTCCTGTGAGTAAGAGTGAATCACCACCCTGTCAATCAGACTAAAAATTTTTTTTTTTCTCTTTTCTACTCACTCGGGTGATATGTAGATAAAAGTTCCTGTCGTTACATTTCCACTCCAAAATTACAACAGATTATCACATAAAACAAATATTTTTGTCTCTGCTGTTGTAAGTGCAAACCTCCCGGTCTCTTATCAGCCATAAAAACACTCTCATGCACCAGTCAGGCATGGAGATAACACACATCAGCTCACTAAAACCACACCAAGACCGTGCTGTTGTTTTTCTTCTTTTCTTTTTTTTCTGTTCCCCATAATAAAGTAACCAGATGAAGTCGATCTTTTGCATGTCAGCGGGGCTAGAGTGACGCTTTGAGACGAATTTCAATCAGTCTGTCTCACTCCCACACAGCTAGTTGGCTTCTGGCTGTGTGGGAGGTCCACAGGACATTGCCACGGGCTGCATCTTCACAGATCTGCCACCCAAATCAAATAAAAAAATTCTCTGCTGTCGCCTTTCTTCCATCGTTATTTATTTATTTTTTTTCTTCTTCTCTCTTTTTGCACAAAATGCAAAGCTTTAAGTTTTCCAAGTTCCCCTGAAAAGCATACAACACAGCAGACTGAAAATCTCCTTGCATCTCCACAGGGTTGTGAAAAGTAATTGCTCCCAGTATATTTAGCTTCCTCAAATTATCAAGCATGAACTGAATTTTTGTGTTTTCTGAGGTTGTCCTTGCCTGACATGATTTTTTTAATATGAAACTTTAAAGTTTGACGAAGAAGCAAGCGATCCTTAAGGGTGCGAATACTCCCCCCCCCCCCACACACACCTCTGGATCTCAGGGAAGCATTTTGTTACCAAATTAACAAAACAATAGAAGTAATTCCATTCTGAACAATCAACTCAGCAATTGCTGCTAATCCACATATAAGCTCATCACCTTGTTTTGAAGATTGACTCAACAAAGCGTTATCTCTTCATTTTTTCCCCCCCCTGATAAATGATTGATGGCGTTTCTGTCACTGAAGGACATCTGTTGGCTGGAAGCTCATCAATCTCAGGATGTCTGCTTGCTGCCTAACCTTGGCCATGTTTCTCTTTCCTACCTGCTGTCCGCGTGTTTGCGGTCGGCTCATCACGTTCTCATTTTCGCACCGTTTCTGGAGGATGTAGAAGCGGGGCCGGGGCCGCTTGAAGCATTTATATCCACGGCTACGAGATAGAAGCTTGCTGAAATGAAGTACTGTTTGTTCCGACGTTTGCACAACAAGCACAGCACCTATGCATAACCCAATGCAAGTGCAAACATTCAAAACAAACAGGTTTATTGTGACTATTCTGAAAGAGTGCTTTGTGTGTGCATGTGTGCATATGTGGACATAAGAGAGGACCTTTGTCTGCAAGGACAAACATGTCTTCTATCACAGGAAGTGATCGCCTGCAACTATTCTTAGTAAGCACACATAAATCAAATCTTCTTAGCTCTCAATATCTGTAAGGACACAGATCCTATTCACAATTATATTTGATACACAAATACTAATGGAAAACATGGGATTATTTTTATTGGAATCCTTTCGGTCCTGCAGAGCCAGCCGGATTTGCCGTCGTGTCTCGCGAAAGTAAGTCTCAGCCCTTAAGAGTTTCCTCTCGTTCCAACAAAATTGTATGTTTTGGGATTTTATGTGACCAATCAACATAAAGTGGCGCTGCCATGAGGCTCATGACTTCTATAAAGAGGCTGCAAAGATCTGCTTTGGCGGAGAGTCTAGCTGGTTCTGTCGTCACAAGTCTGACCTCGGAGGAAGAGTGACCAAAATAAGTTTGGAGTTTGCCAAGAGGTCCGGTAAACTTTGAGGTCTACGAACGTTGCATTCTGATCAGATAAAATCAAAAATTGACCTTTTGGCGAACCTGCAACATGTTACGATGGGCAACTAATATGGAACATGAAATTGCCCTTTGTAGATTTCGGTTGCGTTATTTTATGCGGTCCCAATGAAAGGCGACAAAGTGTGTGGAAATGTGAAAAGCTGTAATCAACACATACTTGCAGCTGTTTTATCACACACTCTTCGTCTCCTGAAAAACAGTCGGCTTTTTGTTTTTGCATCGTCATTCATTTTTCTGCAACTACCCAAAAAAATTCAGCCTTTTTTTTTGGGACATCTATTAACACTTTATCGTCGTGTCTCTTCATTGTCATACATTTACACTGAGCTGACTCACATTCCTCTTCAAAGCGCTCTCACAAACATGGAACTTGGCCTTTACCTCTGACATGTTCCCTGTGCCAAATGAAAAGCGACGCGTCCAATCGGCTGCTGGCTTTGTTTGTTACTGAAATTAAAACGAGGGAATTTTGACTACTCATAATAAGTCTCAGAATTGAAAAGTCCTCATTATTTTATTACAATCTTGATCAATCTGCCCACAACCTCAGGGAGACACTTGTGTTGTTGTTTTTTTTTTTTTTTTTTTTATTCACGTTCCACTCAAAAATCTAATAATCTGTTTACCATCAAAAATTGTTTTTTTTGTAACATTTCAAAAACGATTTCCTATTTTCAAGGTCTCTTTAGTGGGATGCCAGAGAAAATGTCCGAGTTCTCCTCCCCCACATGTTTGTACACACTGCCAGTCAGTTGGCTAACAAAATGTGCCTATATGTTTTTCCTTATTCTTGCGGAAAATACTAAATAACGCTTTTTGTTCTGTATTCATTTCAAAAAGCACTTGACAAACCTAATTTTGCCATTCGCCGTCTGACATTCTCCAAGATTTAGCAGTTCTAAATAAATGCATATTAATCATTTATTAATATGCACTCACGCAGCTTTGAAAGAAGCCTCCAGATACACGAACGCATAAATAGCCATTTCTCCTGCCTGTTAGCTCCAATAAAATCAATCAGGGAGAGTTCAAGGCGAGTGTATGATGGGAACGACAATGTCTTGGCAGTCATTATCCAAACCGAGGGGGCCTGGTTCTCATTACTGTTGATCCTCGCAGAACCTACCAGATCTGTGTACACACATGCACACAAGTTACACTCATGGGTGGCTTCTCGCTTATGTGGGACCTGGTTAAAATGTTTTTGAGTGGAAAACGCACAGTGTCAGCACGGCAGCTTATAAAATGTCCCCAGAATTCCTGTATCAGCAGCTTGCAGCCGTTCTCAGAGGGAGGATGAGTGCAGTCTTAAAAATGTATTACACACCATTTGTGCTGCGTATTTCAGCAGCCAGAATGTCACAGCATTTGTGTGTGTATGCGTGTGCGTGTGTGTGTGTGTGTGTTTCTTCCCTACTCCCTCAAAGCTGCACGAATGTGTTGCCGCCTGTTGATCTTCAAATTTAACAGTTTCACATAAATGATTGTTTGGCCCCCTTACAGTAAAAGGGAGAACACGAGACACCTTTCTGGCTTGCTTAGCATGGCCAACCCGCTCACTGCAGACAGTTTCATGCCTTCACGTGACAAAAACTACAGGTTTGTGTTTCATTTGTTAATGTACTTGACGTGGAATAAGGGTCGCCCGGTTCATCGCCTTGGAAACAGCAGGACGGCTGTTCAAGCTAGCAGCTCTGCACATTAGTGATGTTATCAAATGGGTTCAAGTTAGGATAGACTCAGTACGTTCACTGGCTTCCAAATGTAAATGTACCCTTTGAACCGTTTCCACTTTCATATACTTTATTTGGATTTTTAAAGTGTGTTTTTGGATGAATAATGTTACATTGCGGCGAATTGGAAGAAAAACTTGACATCGTTTTCAAACTTATTCCGAAATCGTCAAAATTTGGCATGCGTCTGATTTGAAGTTGGACACGGCAAACATGTTGAGGATTTACTTAAGGATGATCATTTGGCCCACATGCCGCTGCTTAAGGACTGATGTTCTGGATCTGTTCTATTATAATTGGACTCTTGTCCAAATATTATTTTTCTTTTCACACAATCCAAAATTATTTCCAAATATTACAGTTGAGGTTGCCAGATTTGTAGGGCATATTGTAGCTCTGACAGTGTTATGTTATTTTGCTCTCTTTTTTTTTTTTTTTTTTTTTTTTTTTGGATTATTAGAAAAATAGTCCTAATCTTCAAATAAACCTTATCCATCAACCTTTTACAGAATTTGGCCATTCACTAAAAATTGGGTGATTTTTAATTCTAAACATCAGAAAGCAACTGTTGGTGTCCAGTTTGGTAACTGTAACTACTGTAATTTATATAAAGATTTGCCACCTCTGAGCCTATTATGTGTTCTTTTCTCGCATTGCAATACTACATACACTTCATTAAAATCTTTGAACTTTATGCCAGAAAGCACTTTACTCTGGTGATTATTAATATCTCAAATGTCCTCTGCTCCTGTGCATATATTTACTTGTGTGTTGGAATGATAATGTTAATGAGCGGCGCGCATGTGTCTCTTGGTTATTTATAAAGTGTTTTGTGCTCAAGGGTATGCGGGCCTCCCTCACTATCCTTTTACGTTCATGTCCCAGTGAGGACACCCAACACACTCCTGTTGCTTTCCAGGGTTACCCTGAATCTGACAGGAAACGCAATAAGCCTATTGGTTCCTTGTTGCTTTTAGATGACCACCAGTTAAAGAAGTTGTTTTTAGTTTGGTTGGCTTAAATCGTCATCGTGTGCAAGGTCTCTTGCACACATTATTTTCTCATGAAAAGTAAAAGTGCACCAAGAAGACTGTGTGGAACCCAGGATGTGTAATAATAGATCTTAAGTTGTCTGTTTTGAGCATGAATGAAATTTAAATGGTGAGACTCTGGTAGTGTTATCATGGTAGCAGCAGGTTAGGGTGTGGCCTGGATGGCCACTCATCAAAAGTTGTAGGGAATGACGTGGAATGCAGCACACTGCACAGAAAACCTTGCTTGCATGCCCTTATCCTTACAATTTCTTGTAAGGAAATTTGTAAGGAACTGATGGTAGAGGTGCAAAATCCATTCATATTTCAACATATGCATATGTTATGGAAGACAGACTGGGTTCAGATGTGAAATCAATGGCAATAGCATTATGGGATGGTTAGGAAAGCAATCTGAGATAAACCTACTCAGTGAGTACTGGACAGTGTCGTCATAAATGCTTCACACTGAACTGATGTGATCCAGCCATGTTCAGAGCCTTTGATGTCCTGGATGTGGGCCCCGTCGTCTTCACTGGCCTTAAAAGGAGCCGAGGAATGCAATGTCCTTTCCTGGGACAGAGTTTGCTGGTCACAGTAAATCTTGTGGCGAAGATGGCTTTTAATATTCGGGTTCGGCTGGCAGTAAATTTTGCAAAGGTTAGGATAACTTTGAAAGGCGTTATGCACAACAGACCGACGCGCTCAGAAATTAACGGTGCACACTTTGTACGTGTGTGGTAAGTTGACGTAGACGGAGCCGTCAGGCTGTCAGTGAGTGACGGCACCTTTGATTCTATCACAGCGGTCACACCGTCTCTACAGGTGCGCCGCTTCCTGTTGTGTTCCCATGGTGACAGTGCATACAATAAAAAAGGAGAAGCTGCTCTGTTCCGTTCATAGCTATAAGCTATGTTTGTCCTTCGCGACCACACCAAACGGAAACAAACATTCACTTTACACTCCACCCGCACCTCGATGGCGTTTGCTCCATGTCCAGTCAGTCGTGTGCGCCGAACCTGCGTTTTGAATTATGTTATTGCAGCGCGAGTGACGTTTGAGTTGCAGGTTTAAACAGGTTAAGCTTCTCTGGCACACAAGTTAACTTGCTGGAAAATAGGACACTGTATTGAGATATTCACCAATCACATCACCGTGGATTACCAGACGCAGCCACAGCACATCAGGACATTAGATATGAAAATTAACTGGAGGATTTGCAAACAATAAAAAATAAAAAATAAAAACCTTCCCCCTGATGTCTGTTGGTGCTCAGCTCGGGCGGTGCAGGACTTCGCACTTGGCAGGGGAAACTGTGCTGATCACCAGAGTGCTGCCATGGATTTTTGGGTCTTTCTGAGGACAGAAGATGTGTTACTTTTGCTAACTAGATTTCACAGGCAAGCTGCTTCCTTCATTTGACAAAAACTTTCAGTCTTGAGAATGTGAAAAATTGCACTAATCAGATGAAATATTTCACACTGACATATGAATTATTTGTTCTGCCGTGTCTCCTATCCCAGCTTGTTAACTCACAGGCAGCCATTTAAATCATAGTTTCCTTTTTGCTCCAGCAGTCTAACTTTTGTGCTTGAAATATTGATTTATTTTTTTTCATCCACTGCTTCTGTGTCATCTGCACTTTGTTGGGGGGAGGTTGGATGAACCGACTGAACTGGGAGCAAGTTGAGATTTAAGGCGTTTCCTTTTCCCCTGTTGTTAAAGGGAACGTGAGCTTTCCTTAAGCATGCTATTGACTTGGAAGTTCCACTTACGCCATTTTCATGTGCAGCGTGGGAGATTTTGCTTTTCAAGATGAAAACATGGATTGGAAATAAAGCAAGAAAAATTTCCGTTGTTTGCTCCCCACAGTTCTTGTTCGAGGAGGAGTCTGCCAGTGGTAGATGGGGGAACTTTTGTCTGTGCGACTCATCAATCACAGTCAATTGTTAATCAGAGGATCCTTGCTTTTGACATGTTCAGTCAGCTGACAGGGGAATTTTTCATCTTGCTGTGTAATCAGAGTGAAGATGTCAAACATCTGTTTCTTCAAAATATTTCATTGAATGAAGGGCAAACCGCCTATAGATTGGTTTCTCATGAATCGTTTATCTAACTAGCAGATTATAAATGACTGTATGGTTCAAGAACCAATACTAGCAGCTGAAACTGTGTGAAAGTCAAGTTTATGTGGGACTTTAATGCCTTAAGGAGTTATGTGGTCTTCAATACTCTTTAAGTGATAAATTTAGCTTTATTTTTTTCCATTGAGAAGCATGGAGAAAATAAATTGTTTCCCATTCTCTAAAAGAGAAAAACCTAATAATGCCTATATGCAGAAGTTTCGCAGAACTTCATTTTAACATTGCACTTATCAGTACTTTTTAACTTTACTTTAAATTTTTTTATTTTTTTTATTTGCTGACTGAATGCTCGCTTATTCAAAAATCAAAAAAGGGCCATGACTTTTTTGTCCCTAGACAAATTCATATTCAGGTTGCACTGTGCCTGTGGTTCTCAAACCAGGTTTGAGATGCCAAGCAAAGTACTTGCATAGTTTATTTTTTTATTTTTTATTTTTTTATAATGTTTCAGGGTTTCATTTCACAAGTAGACATTGAAGTCCACAAACTGTGCTTTTAGGAAGCCCAGATACAAAAAGGCAGTGAAATTATTCTATGCTGCACTTTTAAACTTAGAAATTTTACTGAGATGTATAAAATTTGAGATTTTCTTTTTTTCTTTTTTAGAATTGCAATAAATACATGTTTTCTGGGGGATTTTTTTCTGTTTCACTCTCTTCACAAAGCCATGCATATTTTTTGAGAACTACCTACAACTTTTTTTAAAATTATTTATCTTGAATGATAAGTGAATGACTAACACGCCTCTTCGGGGTGCAGCCAATCGGTGCCAAGGAAAATAAATGTAACTCATAGATTGGATGATTGGTAATCGTCAGCCAATGGTGCATCAAGCAGCATTGAGCTTACGTATCTCAGTTTCTGAAGCTCCCTTTCCTTTTGAATATTTTAGATATGGACTATGGGGGGAAAAAAAAAATCCACAAATAGGCGGATTTTCCATGAATAACTTGGCCACATTTCACAGAAAAATCGACGTTGACTGGCATTGCAGAAATTGAAATGATTTTTTTTATGTAGGGAAACTAGGTTTGCATCGTCGAAACGTGACATGTGAACTGTTCGTGCATGCTTAAGAGTTCAAAGTGAGGAGTACACGTGTTTAAGTGCAGCTGCTGTCTGAGAGTACAAACTTGTGACTCGGGATGATTTATGTTTTAATTATGATCTCATGGGGTAGAAACAAAGCTGTAGGAGATGCAAATCAGTCTTATTATTTCCCTGTGTGTGTTGGGTAATAATACATTTGCGGCACAGTCTCAAAGCTACCCTGCATTTGTGTCAAGATTTCTTTTCTTCTTCTTAGTTTAGATAAGTGTCAGCTACATGTCGGCGATGTCACAGTCCTCCTCCACAGCTTTCGACTGCTGAAAATCACAGCCATCAATGAAAGCCTGTCCCATTGTTACAGTTTGCTTTTTATCTACTGAGAACTGATTATATGCTTGTTCCACCCCATTTGCTCTCATTTTTTTCCCTGACAGGCACACTCGCTCTGTATCAACACCTATTTCTCTCAGGCTGACTCATGGTTCACATGGTATTGCTGCCAGAGCATAATCAATTTACAGGCAGATTTGTGCCCACACACCAGTGTTGGCTGCTGGAAAAAAAAAGAAAAAGAAGCAAAGTGTGAAGTTTTTAATACAGTTCAATTCAGTTCACCAATTATCTAGAAATGTCATCTTGAGACTCCTTAAGACAAAAGGGGTCCAATTCGGAAGCGGTCAAATCCAGCACTAAAGTGCTGATGCTTTAGACATTTTCCTTGGCCAGCATACCTTTATCAAATGAATGGTTCATTAGGAAGGTGCTGCAGAACTTGAGGACATGTTAAAGGTCATAAACATTGCGGTAGAAGTAAAATAGTACGACACTTTGACTTTTGTCATGTTTTATCATGCTCAGTTTAATTATCGTTTACCTTATCCCCATGTTCTTGTGTTTAAGAGTGTTAAATTCTCCATTCTCCTCTGTCTGGGGATGCTCCCCTGCAGTTAATTGGACTTATCTGTCTGTTATTTCAACTAATCAGCTCTACGAGTGTATTTGCCGTCCTTCATCCACTCTTTGTGGAGCAAGATGGCGTTTAACCATTTTTCTCCTGAGTTTGTAATTCCTCTTCTGTGTCATGTTTTGACTTGTTGATGTTCTGTTGCTGTGTTTGTTTTTCATTGTGTAAACTTTGGACTCCTAATTTATTAAGCTGTCACTTCTCATATGATTCTACCTATCTCCTGCCCTTGTTTGGGTCTGCAACTGAAGTCTTTTTTCCTGTGTTCATAAACAGGAAGAATTAGCAATATTTACGTAAAAACCAAGGCACCCTGACCTTAACATTCATCCCTGTAAGTCACTGTATTTCCGTGAAAAATATATTGCTGCTCTTCGCTTTCTAGTTACCGGTACTGCCCTAAAAAAAAAAAAAGTCAGTCATGGGGCAATAAACTTTCTGATGTTTCTCTACAAAGCCTTTTCTTTCTGTAGGCTGGAACTGGTAACAAATCGCAATATGTTACAAACTAAATTATCAGTTCATCAAGTGAGAAGAGAATGAATAATGCTTGCAGGCATTTCAGCAAACTGTTATGCACATAACAAATAATTAACAACATCTCAAAATGCTTTCTTTTTTTTCCCCCAGAGGACTAGTTTGTAACCTATAGCAAAACAGTGGAGGCTGTAATGTCTGAACTATTCAAGCAGTTGCAACCAGAACAAGATTTGTCACCATCAAGTCATTATTTTTCAAATGACTTGCAATGTGGATAAGAAGTCCTAACTGTAACATTCCCGTGTTATGGCCAGTGCGATCATCTAAAGGTCGTACTTAAATGAGTATTTGTATTTATATTGTCTGAATACTCCATAAAAAAATAGACATTTAATACCAAAAGGTATGTGTGTGCAAAAGTTGCATCACATCCAGACATTTTACATTTGTGTGGATGTGTCACATTGCTTAGATAAACCCGCAGCTTGTAATGCATCATTTTTGTTTTTGTGAAAAGGTTATGCATTGGAAGGGTCAGTGTTTATGCAACTCTTCTCTGGTTTTCTAAGCAAAGTGTTACAACCACGAATGTTGCAAAAAAAATCAGTCTCTTCTCTTTTGCTCTCGTGCGTTTTGCATCGTGCAAGAGCTACAAACCCTAATCGCATGAAGCATGTTGGGAATCCTCTTCTTCCACACTCGCGCCTAAAGCGTCAGCAGCTCTTGCCCACACACCAATAACTTAGCTTTTGTGCTCCCGAAGAAATCAATCGGTTGCTACTTAGAAGTGAGAGCGATTTAATTAAATAAATGGAGGACGTCGGCTCCAGAGTTGGGGAACACACATGAAATGGACAAGAGCGTGGCGGACAGCACAATCTGTCGTTTGGATGCCCACCCTCAGTGCAGCTGTGAGTCAGTCACCTTTTGAAACACTTCTGACTCCTGAGCGCCCGTGGGCACGCATACACACACACACACACACAGAGTCAGTCACCTTTTGAAACACTTCTGACTCCTGAGCGCCCGTGGGCACGCATACACACACACACACGCACGCACGCACACACACTCTCCCCCACAGTCCATCAGGTGTGTGACTAAGCATGCCATTGTATGTGTAACAGAGGATGAGCCTCAGTAGTTCACTTGTCTCCTTGATGTTACACTAACATTTGCACATATTTATACATGCACACACTCTTACTCTCCATCTCTCTATTTCTCTCTCGTACACACTCGTATACACGCACACACACAAAGCCCTTCCCTGTTTCCCATCTGTCACCCTCTACTCAGCAGACAGCCGTGTCGCCTGTCAAAAGTGCTGGTCATTGATTGCTACTGTAAGAAGGAACGAGTCATGTGGGGTTGGGTTTCCAAAGACTGTAGCAAACGGCACGGCTGGTGTGGGGAGTGGCAGCTGTTTGAATATGGTGCTTGTTTTATATGGACCAGCTGTCTAAAAGACCCCCATTGTAAGTGGTTACAGATTGATCTCTCCCTAAAAAAACAAAAACAAAAAAAAAATGTCTGTAGAATCAGTAGATTCATTGCAGTCAAAAACTATACAGAAAATTGTGACTTATATTTAATTTGATTACCTTTTCCAAAACCCACACCACCTTCCAGTATCGCTCCAATCTGAATTGCCGGACATAATTCAAACTCTTGTAAGTAGCCTCTTGCGTCTCTTTGCCAAATTGGCAACCTGCCTGTGTTTAGCGAGTATGGAAGCCTGTTTATCTGCCATTTCAAAAAAAGCAACTATAGCTCTTACAGCTTTGCCTGATTTTACTGTATTCAAAAGATCTGAATTTTTTATTATTGTTTTTTTACTTTCAACCGGTCAGTCAGTGCCTGCTGATCAAACGGCAAATTGACCAAATCCAATCACCAGCTAACTTCTCAGAGCATCTATACCTTCAACAATACAGTTTTTCTTTTTATAAAACAGCAGCAGTACCATTCTCTTAAACTGCTACTCCTAGCTACACTGTGGAAAACTGCCGTCATTTTAAATTTAATTTAATTTCAGTTTCATTTATTTTACTGCAGATGTTAAGATCGTGGAATACAATGACTGGAACCTTCCATCTTCCTCGTAAATGGATCCGCGGAGTAACCATATTGATTTATTTGAGTAGGCCCGTCTTAGCTTTAACGCTACGTGGTTCATGTCTGGATGAGCATCATGTTCCATGTTTTCTGAGAAAGGATCACTGGCTGACAACAGAAGGAGGAGGAAAAGGAGGCTAAAACCGGAGTAAGTCTCCATGTCCCGCTGCATCCTCAGGTTACTCACCGGCTTCATTTATTATTGCTGGCCCTCATCCATTATGAATTAGCAGGTACAATGCCCCGTCGCTTTGGAACCGATGCTACCAATCCTTCCCTCCCCTGTCTTTGCTGCGAAGGCCACAACCATCACCGTTGCCGTCCTGCCAGAAACCTCCACCGCGCTGGAGCTCTTTCTGCCATATCTCTGGGCTGTGGCCTAGATAAAAGGAGAAACAGGGACGAAGTCTCGCAGAGGTGGAGGAAAAGATCAAGTTGGTGAGACAGAGCAGACAAGGGAAAGAAAAATAAGGAATGAAATGATGCTGAGCAGTGATTCAGCGGGACGCAGATAAGATTTAAAAATATTCCAATGTTATGTGGACCTCACATCTGTTTTATCTAGCTTGGTGTTCCTTTCAGTAAATCATTCCCATTCCACATCAGCACAGTTTATACCTTAAGCAAATAGCCTGTCCTTAAAGATAGCAATTAGCATCTGCTAAAACTGGCACAAAGCCTGCTTGCAGCATTTCGAGGACGGCGTTCCTGATAATAACACTAATGATGACTTGCAGCTCCGACCCAGTCTCCAACATGACTCTTCTGTCCTTTTTTTTTTACCATTTATAGCAAGGAGATCCTTGATGCTGCTGCTGCTGCTTCTGCTGCTGCTGCTCTGGGGAATGTATTTAGTCACTGCTCCCCTGCGTTTGACAGCCAAGAAGCATATGTTTGACATTGGGAAATAAACTGGAAGGAACCCATGTTTTGTTACAGCTTGAAACACATCAGTGTCCTGCTGTTTGCTTGTTCAACCCTGAAGTGAACAATATAGACTGTTAGGGTTAGCAGCACAAAAAATAAAAAATAAAAGACCCACATACATTGCAGGGAATCTGGACATCCTCACTACGAGTTCATTGGTTTGTTCAATTATAGTCCTGTAAAAAAAAAAAAGTTTGCCATTTCACAGATTTCTGACTTTTGTTTCTCTTGTGACTCGGATCAATAAAAAATGTTAACATCTGTTAAAAGGGGGTCTGATGGAAAAACCTGTGGATTAGTGGTGGGACTCAATAAAATGTTTTAATCAAATTAATTACAGGGTCTGTAATTAATTTAAGTTTAATTGCACTTTAATCAAAAATCATATGTATCAACAAAAAACCCCATTTATCTTTAAAACCAGATCTTTTGCTGCTAAATTATTAAATATTACAACCTCATAATGAATGCGTATGTGATTATAATCTATTATTCAGGTTGTTCAGCCATCAAGCATTTCAGAAACCTCTGAGAATTAATGTAACTTCTTTGAAAAAGTACTACTTTATGAATGTGGACTGTGAACGCTGACAATAGTGGAGGGGATGTCTATGCTAGCTGCAACATATTTAGAATAGACATGGCGTTTAGGCTTCAATGACAGGCAAACTCAGGTTATTTGTGTTTTAATTTTAAGGTTTGTTTGTTTGGGTTCATTAATGATAAGCTGGGAACAAAACCAGCAAAATTAGAAGAACGTCCAAGGAGCAGATTTGAGTTTAACCAAAGATTTGAGTTGATGTTTGAGGTCAGTGGAACTGTGATTTTTAATTCCTGAAGGATTTATGTGAAGTCAAGCCGACACAATATCTTCCTTTGCAGCGATGTCCTATAATTTTTCCTTGGCAGGTTTTATTTCTCCAACTGCAGTCGGTGCTTATTATAACATGTCCTGCCAAGGTGTCCTTGAGCAGAATCCTATAAGTTACATTTGTTAGATAAGTGTCTGAAATATTCATGTAAAAATATCTCATCCCAGTCTGAGCTGCTTTTGGACAGCTCTGCACAATCTTTCCTTTTTATTTTAGGGTGTGGGTAAAGCTCCAGCATTAGCTCACAGTTGCCATTACTTACTTGGATTGTGCACTCACGGAGAGTGTGACTCTTGTGGGTCTTTTTCTAACTGGGCTATTGGAGCTGGAAAGTAGGGTAGCATATTAACTGGGTTATGGTAGCAGTCTACTTCAAAGACCTCCCCCTAATGCCTGGTCTTTTTTTTTTAGAGAAGCTTTCCATTAGATAAAAATTTGTCATTGAAGTTTACATAAAGATTTTACAAATAGACATTTTTGAGTATGGCTGCAAACATTTTGTCTAAATCCTCGGTGTATCCCTGACTTTAACTTGAAATATGTCAGCCTACACCGCATCTCACATGAACTACTTTTGTGTTCAGTTCACATTGATGCAAGCTGAATAATTCATGTTCTTAGTGCGCCACTCAAAATTCACATCTCCTGACATGAACTAGTTGAGGTTCATTATTCAATTTTAGTCAAGATAGCCTTGAAATGTTTGGAGATCTAACATTTTCACATATTCTCTTATTTGTTCTCTTTAGTTGCGTGTTTAATTCTCTACTGTTGACAATATGCAGTATGGACCACATCTTTAACTTTGCTTTAAAGTTTCTCCAGATCATGAGCTGGAATCCTCTTAGAAGCCTTGAATCAATCTTAATGATTTGGAGTGTCTTTCTTGAAAATGGTCACTCCTGTAACCTATGCTCAGTTAGATGAAAAAAACAAACAAACATGGATGTAAAGATGAGTCAAATCCCTAATAGTAATTTAATTTTCTTTTGTCAACTAACTAAAAAAAGCTAAAAGCAGAAAAGTATGTTTGGTCTTGGTCAACTTCAAACCATTACAGGCTACTTTCATCCTGTTGTCAACTGACAAAGTCTCAGAACATCAGAACATGATAAAGCATATAGCACATCTTGCTCATATCTAATTTAATTCATGAACATAAAAATGAAAATTAGATTATCAAAAATATCAAATTAGCTCTGGTTGTTTGAACTGACAACATATTGTGTTTCCTGTGCAAGTAGCAAAACATGGAAGTTTTTAATTTTTTGCATCATTGCTTCTGGTTAATTCTTCATCTGAGGAAGCAATCTGTCAAAAAACAATGAGTGGATGGGAAAAAAAAAATCATCTTCAGGCCTTCAAAATGTCACACCTTTTATGAATGTTATTCTTCACCCATTTTTTCCTCCAACACTGAATGTGTGTGAGTGGGCCAGTCATCTGCCACAGCAGTATTACTCAGTTCAGCTCACAGGACACTTTCCCGAGTACAAGAAACAAAGGCCAGCCTGTTTCTATGGTTTCCCACATACTGGAGATCTGAGTGGAATTTTTACATAGTCAAGGCTAATGGATAGACTGGATTTAATGAATACCGAGATGGAAGTATGATGATGGAGAGTTTAACGGCCTAGCTCTGAAGCAGCTCAGAGGGCCTAAATAACATGCCATTGTGCAACTCATTAATAACATGCGGCTCCAAAAACAAATGCGCCGAGATGCTTCAAAGGTGCCCAAATCCGAACCCACTCACAAAGCTATGCCCTTCTGTAGGTTAAAAATAAAAAGTCCACCTAAACGACTTTAACAAATATGCCCTCTTTTCTCCAAGCTAATGATGTATCACAGCAGTGATGGATGTTTTTCTAGAGGCATAACTGTGGTAAACTCCTGCTGTGCCCTTCACATGACACGCTAAATCAAACTTTCCATTAACTGCTGGCCAGCAAACTTAAAGGGCATATATCATCACTTTTACAACTTTTTCTGTTTATCTGTGTTCAGGCTTGTATTTCACAATAGTTGCATTCATTCCCATGGACACAATCGAGAATTACGGCAAATAAAATAAAGAATGAATGGGGGGGAGGTACAAAGGAGACATGTGAATGCCAAAAATGTTACGAGCTGTTCTTAAGGGGGATGATACACTGAGAATACCAAATTCCAGCATGATTGCATAATATAAAGTCCACCTAAGATAACATGAGTGATAGGATAGTCTCAGGTTTGTGTTTGAGCTCCAGTGAAAGTGAATCTTTATACTGTGTTTTATAAAGGAAGTCGGGAGAAATTCTTTAGTGCAGCGGCTCGGAGACTCAGCAAACTGGGACTCTGTGGAGAGATGTAAAAGCACTTTTCATGCACAAAGTTCAGAGCAGCAGATAACTTGTTAGAAAAACAGTAATTCGAATTGAATTTGATGCTTTCTGATTGCCAATTTACAGTAGGTACAGGGACTTCTAAGCAAAACTATGTATTGGCTAATGCAGCTTTACTTAGTTTATTGATGTATGCTGTCCCTTTTTAAATAATTGGTAAACTGAAGATTAAAGTTAACGCTTAGACATTTTTACAGTCTTCTGATAAGTGATTTCTGCTACAGTTTGACTGGCTTTATTATACTGATGTGCAACGGCATGCATCACTACATTCCTCTCAACAATTCATCAGTACTGCAGAGACCAGCAATGATTGCGCAAGTTTCACTTTTATGCACACAATCAGTTCGTGTTTTATTTAGAATGACTCGACAAGACATCAAAGGTTCTGAGGACACTACATAGTTGTCATACCTCTCACTCCATCTGCAGTTTTCCACAATACATTTAGTCCTGAACAGCACTTCAAGCTAATGCTACGAAACTTGTCCGTACAATACAATCAGACTGTATCCTCAGTCAGGGAATACATGGATGCTTAAGAAAAACAAGGGAGGAGAAATGGAAATATTATATTAAAAAAATGACTCATTGTGCAAAAGGATTTTGGAAATCTAGATGTCACCTAAGGTAAACATGCCTTGAAATGACTTAAATAAATATAACTGACATCAGCAACTCATGGAAAAGGTCACAACTGTTAAAAAAAAGAGATCCACCTGCTGAGAAAAACAAACTGCAAAAACTCTGCAAAATGTGAGCAAATGGTCAGAGAAAGTTCAACGCATTCTTTTTAAAACTCTCTGTGAGTTGACTAATTTATTTCCAGTGCGCACTGTTTTCTTTAAACTTGACCAGACCTCATGCACTTCCTGAATTGCAGTGAACCAGGTCAGCAACATCAGGGGGCTGGGGTTTTTGTTGTTGTTGCTTTGTTTCTCTGTAGTTGCGGTAGAACAGTCTTTGCCCAAACCACAAAGCTGCAGCAGTCGGATTTCACACTTACTCTGTTGTTTGTCACGTAGCTGATAACACTCCTAGCGATGGCTGAATTTGATTGATGATTAAAATTTTCATCAGAAAGTGGTCTACATGCACTTTCTTTGTGATTTTAACCAACAAATCTGACCAGCTGAACTCATTTTTATCCATAACTTTGCGAAGTTCCCCCGTTCTGATCTAAATCTGGAATTTGAAAACAAATCATGATTGACTTTGGCATTACAGTGCCTTTCTGTTGCAGCGAAGTGAGCTTTCCCCAGGCAGATCCAGGGTAATTGGAACAGTGGTGAATGATAGAATGGAAGGCAAACACACACACGCACACACACATTTACATAAGAACCCACACAGGTCATTACATTTACCACTAAGCATCTCCATAAACCCAAGCGGGCATATCTGACATATCCATCTGCTCCGGCAGGATCAGGCTGGATCTACCTCTGACTCCCTAAATATGGGTAAGGGGTATGCCAGCGGTAACATTGATGGAGTTGTGACATTGTAATAATCACAGGGTTCGTCACAGAGGAAATAAACCAGGGGTATTATTTTACACCCATTTTCATATTTACTGGAGCAACATGCCACTTGTAGTTTATTTACGTGAACCAGAATTATTTTCACTTTAAATTCTTGTCAGGTTTTTTTTACCTCCTCCTACATGGATTCAATGAAAATGGGTTACTGTAAGAACATCAAACATTGTTTTTCACAGTTCTTTGAAGACCTTTACTTCAACAGTCAATCTGGATTAGAAACCTAATTTATGTATTACCTGATTAACTACAACATTTTTGTTTTAGCTGCCTAGCAACACCCAGGCCTGATAACTGGCAGGCCTGTAGAATCAAAAATGTACTTAGTTAAAGCCTGACAACATGTGGTAGGTTAGAGAATGTCAAAAAGCAAGTGATCACAACCTGATATAAAGAAATGATAGAAACTATCTGATGTTAGTCAGTGTGAACTGGATTACAAAGCCATGTCTAAGGCTTTAAGTCTCAAAGAAACCAAAATGAGAACAACTATTACCAGTGGAGAAAATATGAGGAAAAAGTGAAGCATAGAGGTTGGGCTAAAGATACTACTCCAAGAGTTCATTGATGACTCATGCAGAAGGCCAAACAAAAAAAACAGAATAACATTTGAAGTCCTACAGGCCTTACACCATTTACTGTTGATGTTTAAAATTCAACAGCTGTTAAATCTCTCACAACAAAGCATTTCAGAAAGAAATTATACCAACAGTCAAACATAGTGGTGGTAGTATGATGGTCTGGGTCTGCTTTGCTACTTCATCACCTGAACAACTTGATGTGATTAATGTACGCTTTACATCTGCTCTCCAGCGGTATTGTTTTAGGAAAGTCCTTAGCGGTTACAAGCATAATCTGTATTGCATGCACTGAAGAGATTACTAATGTCAGCTCCCAAAATGGGTTTATTTATCAAGGTCCCAACAGTTACTTCTTGTCTGTTTTGCCACTGAAAACTGCTCCTTCAATGCATGCCTGCAAATTGCTTCTCATGTTTTATACCGTTTTTCCCTATAAGCTTGCCGACTTAGAAATGTTTTCAGTTTGTTTATCTCGCATATAAAACCACCATTTCTAGTTTTTGATTCCTTACATCATGTTACATCTGCTCACACATACACAGGGGTTCCTTTGCATCACTGGCCTTAGGTCCCAGTCTGTAACCCTGCCTCACCAAACCTTTTTCCCTTTCCCAGGGGAAAGCCCCTATGTGAAAGAAGAAATGGGGTGTAAAGGGCACCAAGTTCCCACTGGATCTCCTCCTCCGTGCCCCATCTGTGCCCAGTCCGTGCCACTGTGTTTCAGCTGCTCCAAAAGCTGTGTGCTGGCTTGAGAATGCATGTACTTTTAATGTTCCCCTCTCTGTACATTCTGTGGGTTAAGCAAAAAAAAAAAAAAAATCTGATGTGGCACTGTAATTAAGCTGCCATTAATTGTTTTGCCTTGTCCCCAGTGGCACCGCTCAGACTTAGGGGGAAGGAAAAGGCAGATTAATGGGGCTGATGGGCTCTACGCCTTACTGAACAACTAAGCACAGTGAAAGCGATTCGTAATTACTGCCTGTTGCCTTTAAATTACCCAAAAGTCATCTCTGACAGGAAGCTAACTAGCCCCTGACAGATCAGATGTTTCTCTAAATCCCATTGTCCGATCAAAACCGTGAGGTATTAACTCTGCATAACTTCTGGCAACTCGTTTTTGACATTTAACCGCAGCAGGTGTTTTAGTCTTGCCCGTTTGCCTGTTTTCACTGTAGCCGTTTTCTAACGGCAGCGTTTTCCACAAACGCTGCGCTACGTCTAAATGTGGAATCTCAGGTGGTTTCCTGCCTTGGCGAGAGCAGAATCGAGACTATTTATATGCCTCCGTATTATATGACATGTCAAATTTTCACTGCCTGAAATACTCTTTCCAGCCTCACCAGCAGCCAGTGCGAATGTAAATACAGGAGATATCGATGAAAACAAAGCGAGGGGGGGAAAAATGTGCTGCGGGACAGAGAAGGAACCCCACAAAGCACCCTTCTATGGCTGGTTTTCGCACACGCAAATTTTTGTGGCAGTGGAATCCTATAACCATATACAGACTCTTCAACTCACACAACCTTATATTGCGCTGGTTGGGTCACCGCCCTTGCAAAGTCTGACCTCAATAGGCACTTGTGGTGAATTATTGTTTGCAAGTGGAAACTTGGCCAGATAATCTTCCTGCTGCTGGCTCAGGGCAGAGTGAGACCACTGTCTCCTTGCCTGCACGCGCACCCTGTGCACACAGCTTTTGTTTTGTCATATCTACTTCCAGGTCACGCTTATTTGCTGACTCTTTGCCTTTTTTCTTTTCCTTTTTTTTTTTTACAATAACTCCTTGTGTTTGCACTTCATCTTTCTTTTACCACTTCTCCTCTCCTCCGTCTCGGTTTCCCTCCAAACCTACCTCCCAACAACTCTGGTCTTTATCCTTGAAGGCCATTCACCTCTCCGCGGCTGTTCCTGCCAGTGCCGAGCAGTAAATTCCTGGGCTGGTAGGAAACACAAACATGCACAAACCAAGGGGTGAGCAGTTCAATCAGAAGGGGACCCTTCATCACCCCCCCACACCCTCCCCGGCGTCTCGTGTTTCCACCACCTTTCTCCAGGCATCCATTCATACAAAGAGTCTTTGTGGAACTGATTCTGAGGGATTTTCTTGAGATCTCATTCCACATGCATCATATGTATAATTCACCGTGTTTGTGTGTCTGGTTGCTTTGCCAGTCAGCATGGTGTGAATGATAATCATATAATTGGGGTCTCCTTCAGCAGACATAAACCAATGTTTGAACCAAAAGAAAAATGTGATTACAGTGATTGTGGCAGACTAATGACATGTTGGTTAAAGAGGGTTTATTATTAAAATGCCGATGACCCGTCCTTAATATAAACTTTGTCTGACTGGTATAGCCACTGCCGTCGTTGAATGCGACTGAACAGTTTAGGGTGAAATCCGTTAGGACTCATGTCAGCAAGATGATATCACATACAAACTAAGAAGTTCAGAGTACAGCAGTGTGCAAAAGGATTCGTATGACGTAAACTTTATTCACATTTTGTCCTTGTGCAATCACAAACCTTAGTTGTTTTGTTGGACAGATCAATACAAAGCAGCACATATTTGTGAAGTATGTGCAAAAATGCAGTTTGTTTGATCTTTAACAATCACTCAAAGTGTGGCATACAGTTGTTTTTAGCCCTTTTTATCTCCATTGATAACACACAGTTGCCTTAAAACTCAATCCGTAATGGACACACAACAGGTCAGGGTTTTGGAAGTTTAAAGGAAGATTTTATTTTAATATGGTTGTCCATTTACCAGGGGGTCTGCAACATTCGATCCTTTACATCTTCCATGATAACTCTTAATAACTCTTTGTACTTTCTGACAGTTAAAAAATAAGAATGCCTTAGTCAATAATTTAAGTACAATTCTGTGAAGTCTTAACTCAATGTCTGGAGAAAAGAATACTTTTTCAAGGCACAGTGTTGGAGAAGAACTTCTGATTCCCAAACCCGTCATCGGCACTGATTCTTGAAAATATGTAATACTATTTTTACTTTTCCTTTTTGAAGGAGGAAGCTGCCCCTCTCGCAGCCTCCACGTCAAACTCTGTTCCACATTGCTGAGCCAGTGGAAAATCTGATGTCCGCTCAAGAAACAAAGTGGTGAAGAAAGATTGGCTGACCAAAGGACGAAATGTTCATGCAGCACGTCTTCACTGATAGGGACCGGCTTATTTAACCCAAATAATGAGGCATCTTCTTGTTCCCATTTTCCACTTGCCTCGAGGCACATGATTTCCACGGGCATTTCCAACACAGCAGAATTTACAGTTAACTGTTTGGAAATGACAGATTTTGAGGCTTCGTTTTTTTTTTTTTTTTTTCTCTTCCATTCTTCTCGGCTTTTCCATCGTGCTTTGTGCAAAGATCTTCATCGATTCAAAGCCCATATGCAAGTAGGATGTTGCAGCAAAGTCATTCTTGGTTAGAATAGCAGACACATTCATGCTGTGTCAGTTGCGAGACACTTTCCAACTGAACCTGCAATTATTTGTCAAGCTATCTCGTCTCATGGTGTGTAGAGCTCTACCCCAGCAATTAAAGTTCTATGTTGGGAGCAAAAAAAAAAAACAAAAAAAAAACACATACTCACCACAAAAGCAATCTTGGTGCCTACGAAAAAAAAAATGTTCTAAACTTTTTAGTTATTCACCCTTATCTTACAAAGCATGTGATTCTTTATCAACAAAAAAATATAGAAGTTTGTTTTGAGCGTGTCTGTGATTTACACTGAATGTGTCCACCAACCCCCTAAAGTTTTGGCAGGCCTCATCACGAATGCTTACTCAGACTGCGTGAACAACACATTTGCATGCACAAAGGACGGTGACACTTGACATTTACTGTAGTTCACGAGACGCTCCAGAGCATCTGGCAAATTTCCACAGAGAAACTGAGTCAACAGCAAGGTTCATGGCAACAGCTGTGGAAGGGAAACGATCGGTCTGACCAATTTGAAAGCACCGCGGCCCTCGAAGTGCTCAAGCGTTGGAGATCATTTTCCCTCAGATTACAAGGAGGGGGAAGATTTGTGCCAAGATTTTCTAAAGTTTTTAGGTTCCCTTCTGCTTAGTAAATATCTTTATTCCAGTTCGCTTTAAGTGTCAGTAGAAAATATTTTTATAAATCTTGAAAAATAGGCAAACTGCAAATATTTATGAGGGGTCATCTTCTACTTTAATTCTGTGACTTAAAGCTGTTTAGACAGATTAAAATTGAGCTTGAGGAGGCTAAGCCAGTGGTTCAAAAATGTTTTTTAACAAACATCAGATCGACAAATACTAAGAACTAATTGTTTTTCAGGAAGGAGAACAAAGGTCCTCAACTCCGTGCTATATTTGATTGGAATAATGATTTCTCTTCTCTTGCAGAATATTCTACCCAATTGGTAGTAATCACAAATGATGGCAGTTGGGTGCATCTCCTCAGATTTACAGCTTGCAACCGAGAACACGACTAGATTTGGTTTGATGTCATTCCCAGACCTCGTATTTGAATTTCACAGGTAAATAATAACCATAAGCACTTGTTCTTGGTTCACTGTTGTCTGTTTCAGTTTAGCTATAGATTTGTCTGAATGTTTTCCTCTATACGTTGCGTTTGGGGTAGTTTTCTATTTCAAGCGTAGCTCGTTTTTGGGCGAAAAGCATCTTTATGGGGGTGGCTTATTACCTCGTCATCAAAGTTTATAAGCTTTGTGTACTTTGTAAATAGTTCAGCCAAAAACAAAATGCAATCCAAGTACCACAGAACAGGAATGTTGGAGCTAAACTGAACAAACAAGCAGTAGCAGCCTAAGGCCAAATCCAACTAAATGAATCTATTTTTAAAACTGAAACCAAAAACATTGGCGCCTGACAATAAGGAAAGTGTTACGGAAAATTAACAAGTTCTGCATGAGGAGCACTGTTGACATTTAGATTTTAATGGTCTCCCGACAATCACTTACATAATTGCTTTCTGCCTGTTTTTTTTTTGTTTTGTTGTTTTTTGGGTTTTTTTTCCGTCTTCAAATTAAATTCCACTCATGCACTTGTTGACTTTGTGGTCAGTTATGAGATTAGGAGATCAGGCCCAGAGTTGTCAAACAGCTTATTGTCTTAGGTTTCGCAAGTACTGGAGACAGGCCGCTGCTAGTTTAGCTAAGTCTGAAGATCACAAGTTAATTTCGTTAATCTGGGATTTTTAGGCGATTATGTTTCTGCCAGTGAATAAAACTCAATATATAATCAACTCTTTTGTGGCTAAAAAGCAGCTCGTCTCCCATGCATGAATTAAAGATGCCCTGCTTAAAGTCTGCATCCATCTTCTTGCTTTCAGTTACTTCCATGAGTTCTGCAGTATTTGAGCATGGGGTCAAACGGGAGGGATAACGCAGGAACTGACAGACTTGTAGGCAGAAAGACAGAAAACGGGCAGCTTCCCTGTTTTGGTTGGAGGAATCTGCTCAGGGTTAGCCGACATAAAACTGTACAGACTGGCAACTCTGGAAGCCAACCAAACCACTGAGGGTCAGCTATATATATAAAAAATAAATAAATAAATAGTAGCGGACATAAAAATAGATTTATGCTTTATCTTTTCTGCCACCACTTTGAAAACCTTGCGAGTAAAGCCGCGCAGATCAGCTGAGGCTTACATCACTGCTTCTGCATGTGAAAAGGGAAACATCAGCACATGAGATGGACTTTGCTGAAGTTTTAGAGCAGGGAATTGACGGTTCAAAAGGCACGCGGGCGGGTACCTAACGCGCTCAGGCATGACTGGCTCCAGCATTTCACAGTTTGTTCAAAAGTTTATTACATCTTTTTTTTTTTTTTTTTTTTTTGCTTGTCTGTGCAACTAGTTATCTGGTTCCTCATTTTGCTTTTCTCTAAGCCATAGAAGTTGAATCACACACTTATTGCGCAAGACTCCCCAGTGGGAAAAAAAGAAGAAAAAAAGCCTTTTTCCTATTCTGCTTCTGTTCCCCTTTGACTTCTATCTGACACAGAAATTCTGAAGTGAAATTTTCCACTGTCGGGTTGTACGTACACAAGCACAAACTCATTGACCTTTTTAGATGTTTACACATCTGAAAAGATACGTGGTTCTGTAGACTCAGGGCTATTGTGTTAATGATAAATCCCATTATGTTAAAACGACTAGTGTAATACACAGCAGTTTGACCTTAGCTAAAGTTTGTTTTCAATCGTGGGATATTAAACCGAGCTAAGAGAACCTAAAAATGGCCCACTTAGCCAAAGATCATTTCTCAAGCTTGATCTTTTTGTGAATAGAACTATTTTTTTTATTTTATTTTATTTTTGCACATTTTGAACTTTAATATTAACTTTTATTTAAAAGAACTTAAATTCTTCAACTGTTTTGGACCTTAAAATGCTTACAAATACACCCTCAACTGATGGGTAAAGGAACCAAGGGAAATTATAAGAGTTAATTTATGTAGGTAATTCAATTCAGAAAGTAAAATTTTAATACAGATTCATTACAAACAGTAATATTTTGTTTGTTTTCTTTAAATCTTAAGTGAATGTATAAGACCAATCTTTTTTTTTTTTTAAATACAGAAGTACAGTTTAGGCTCTCCACAAAATGGAGAACCCGACAGTTTGTCTTGACAAGATCCCTTCCCTCGAGGCTAATCTACAAAAGGCCTTTGTTTAAAAGCAGTTTTAAACAATAATGGTTCATGGAAAGTTAAGTGGAAGGGGAAACTTGTGGTAGTTTGCATGAGTGATTGATTTAAGACCTACCACACAGATACATCTGTTCTCATTGTGTCCTCACTAAAACTGTGAAAATGGAACACATCAACTCAGTTTTAAAGCTCCTACACAGGTTCTTGGCAGCTAAGAGAACAGACTTTAACATATTTTGATCCCAAGCCATTTTTATAAACAAACGACAGGATTTTAAAGACCTGTTATTGGTCTTCCAGACTGCTGAGGTCTTCCTGTTCTAGTCTTCTCTGCATCTCCAGAGTCAGAATCAAACATGGAGTAGCAGCATCCAGTTTGTATGGTCTTCTGTCTGGATGAAACTTCCAGAAAAACTGCAAAACTGCTGAATCCCTGAGTTACCTTAAATAAAGGATCAAATGTTTAGATTGATCAAATGTTTGATTAATAATTAATGGAAAATAGATTTTCCACAAGTTTTTATTCTCCCACTGTAATTATTGTAAATTATTCAGTAATACTTATGGCTTGTTATAAGCCATAATCATTACAATTAACAGATATAAATGATTAAATTATATTACAGTGTAGAATAAATCTATATGAGTTTATTTTTTTAAATTGAATAACTGAAATAAAATAAGCTGTTAAATCATATTCTGATTTTTTTTTTCTTTTCTTTTTTTTTTAAGGCGCGTGCACATGCAATGTATTCTAAGTGTAGAATACACTTGCTCAGTTAGTGTTTGACTGGTAGCTGAAGACATTGACGGCAGCTCAGATTGTTACTTGGCGCTGCTCTTCGTGCTGCAGTGACCCAGTCAGGGTTATGTTTGCTGAAAATGCTACTTCTCATGAGTTCTGGATAATCGCGAATAATACAGGCATTCAATAGGGAGCAGAAGAAGAAGAAAAAAAAAACCCCGCGCTACATCATGGAAACAGTGACGTCAGGTTTGATTAAGCGTTGAGGGAAGAGCCTTGTGTTGCAGACAGCAGGACTGCAGAGACAACACAGTGATCTTTCTGTGTGTGCTTTTCACTGGCTGCCTTAAATGATGGAGGGAACTGCTCAATAATCCTGTTATTATAAAGCGACACGGGAGCGAAGAGGGAATACGAGGGGATCATGACGTAACCGTTTCCATAGGCGACTGATATGCTGGCTCGACCAATGGGAATCCACACCATTGGTCCGTACCCATCCTCCTTTTGACGTGCATCACATGTCCCTGGCGGTGTTGTGACAGCGGGGAAGTCGGCAAAGCAAGTTGATTCTCCACAGTGTACTTCCGCCTTCGTTTAAATCCACGTTTGAGAAACGTTCCAGTTGGTAAGTGTTCCCTTACATTGTAAATTTAGTCTGGACAATAAAATCAACAAATTAAGTTGAAAATTTCGAAATCCAAGTATTAATAATCAAAAAAAGTTTAAATGTTCAACTTTAATTATTAGTGCATGATATGTATGTATAATTTATCCTCAGAGGTGGATGGAGTGCAGTGCATAAACAAACTCAAAATGGAAAAAAGGAGGCTTAAAGTATCGCAAAGTGGTTTTTTTAATCTAAAAGACAATTATTTTTATTTATATTTCTGTTTATCATTTAGTTTTACAAGTTAATTGTACACATTTAGTTATTGATTTACAGTGTGGTAAAGGGAGTTATGCACCAGTTTGCCTCTTCTAAGAAGGAAAAAAAATGTTGATTAGCTTTTGGTATTGGAAATGTTAACAATTTTTATAAAATTATAAACAAGAACACTCAGTCACTTTGTTCAGTTTTAGCTCAATTGTAGCGCCATCCGTTTTCATCACTGCACCAAGTGGTTTTCTGACGAGTGACCAGCGGCCGTCGAAGGGGAACTCTCTTGACGCATTAGACGTCTTTGGTTGTGGCTGTGACAACGCAGTGGGCGGGGCCTTACCTCAGATCGGGGCAGAGAGTCTAGTCTTTGGTGAGACTGAGGGGGAGTGAAGAGAGAAACGGACAGGGATTGCTCTCCAGAAAACGGGAGTAAGTATATTTTTCTGGTTTATTTCCTTACCAAGGTGGCAGAATGGCCACGTGCTAGGAGAGGTTTCCAGTTGTTCGGAAGCTGCATTCAAAACCAGGTGCTGTAAAAAAAAATCTTCATTTTGGGTGTGCAGTGATCAGCGAGGGCCAGCGTCTGAAAGGGTAACTGCCTACTGTACCGAAGCTAACACCGTTAGCTATCGTTGGTTATATCTTGGTTCGATACTGACATTGGGCGTTTCATTTGCCAACCCCAGGTGGCTCATAGTAGTCGGCGAGGATGCTGCCATCTTCCATTTGCTTGTGCTTAATTTTACGTGACTCCTACTCAGCTCTAGTGTAAGTTTTTGGACTTGTCAATCAATAAGAAGCACATTTTTTGTGTGTATTTCCCTCATTACAACCAGTATGGGCTAAGGCATGTGAGCTAGTCGGCTAACAGTCGAATGTTGAACGTCAGCCAGGAACGGCTTTTTAACGTGTGTTAAACGTTAAACTCGCGACGATTACTTGCTTGCTTTAACGGTTCGTGAACCGTACCTTCTCTAACTGCGCTTTAAGCTGAACATTTCCCGTGAAATGTGTTGAAATTTAATGGGTTAAACAAATTAACACTAGCTTACTCCATGTAACGTTGTCTGACTCATTTAACGGCTATACATGGAGGCAATTTATGTTAGATATGTAGCGTGTTGCCGTTGCTATCTTGTTGTAAATTCGGGGGACAGTGTTCTGTGGATTCCGCGTGCAAGCCAGTCCTCGCAGCTGTCTGTCACCCCAATGCAGCCGCAGTAAACTTGTTTTTATAGAGGAACAATCAGTATTATTATAATTTTTTAGATACACTTCCACCGATAAACAACACATCGAGTCCCCTCTCGAGCTGTCCCGCTTTTACTGCTTTCCGTTCAGGTTAACTTCACCCCTACCGATATTTTTTTTTCTGCTCCTGGCAATCAACCGTTATTTAACGGTTGAGTTACGGTCAGCACTGCAAAATAACATTTAGGAACTTCGGACCTTGAGACAGCCACCCTTAAAACTTTTGCGACTTAATGGAAGCACTAGTATGGTATAGATTATCTGTCGAAATTGAAATGGACTGCAGCCACCGGGCACCTTTTGGTGTGCAGTTGAAGGGATCACTCCTTATCCAATTAAAAAGCACTCGGGCTTGCTTCAGCGCCAGCGGTGTCCCCCTGTGCTGCCGAGGAGCAAGCATCTTTGTAATCACCCTAAAAATGCATGTTTGTTTCTTTTACGGTTAAAATGTTACCCTGCGTTTCAGTTATCTAAGGTCTTTTAGTCATCCTAGAGTACAGCAGTTATCTGTGGACTCATTACATAATTTGTAATGACAGCCAAGCCAGAATGTCTTGAGGTTTTATTATAGAAATGATAAACTACTTAAATTTAGTGCCAGTCCAGACCAGGAAGGTCTGAATTAGACTTTACAATGCTCTAAGAATAGCTTTTATATGACTTTGTCTTTCTCAGCATAAAGAAATTTAACAGTTGTTTATCGATTCACTCAGATCATCAGTCAGATCCTCTGAGCTCTTTGACTTCAGACTGTCGCTATCTGTCACTCAACGAAGGCAAAATGATCACTTTTCTTATTTGTTGCCGTACAATCTCTTTGTTGTGGCTTAGGATGGAGAACTCCGCTCACCTTGAAAGAGTAAAAAGACAGCAGTCGCTCCATTTGCTGCTGTTTTTCTTTAAAACGCCTGATTACCGCTAATGCGAGGCTTAGTTTTGGAAGTTACTCATCACACCAAAGTGAATTTGGGGACTTTACAGAACAATTGTTTTAAAGTAGTAGGGGTGTTGTGTCTGGAATCGGGCTGTTTGAGTGTCATGGTGATAACCTTGAGGATAAATGCAGCCATTGCACTCTATTAAGACAGAAATTTAAAGCAAAATGTGTAACATGAATTAAGTAGTCATATAATATAAAAATAATCTAACGCGTAAATGACTCGTTTTATTATTTTGATATAGTTATAGCAAATATAGAAAATAAGCACCATATATGTAATTATTGAGTCCTTATTGGTAGGTGTTACAACTAATTCAGGTCAGACAGTTCTCAATTTTCCAAGAATGCTAGGGTGAACTACTCATGATGAGACAGAGGAGAGTTGATGAGCTCAAGTTTTAGTGTCGCATCTCAAATTTACACCGTGAAAACGATCAATATAAAAAAAGAAAAAAAACCATAAATCTTCATTTCTAAGTGCTGAGTAAAGGGTATTGTTTTAAAAAACCCTGGTCATCTTATGAGTAAGGGGACATTGAGTCATGTAAACCAGCACTGGAAACTAAACAGTGTGTTGTTGTTGTCATGTGGTAGAATATATGGTACCATGAGACGGAATGTATTCAGGATCTCATGTACTTGTGTTGGGAGTTTTGCTTGTCTATCGGTGGAGACTGTAGGGCCAAGGCTATTCCAAGCAGTGGTATTATGTTACATCTCTTTCGAGTTGCCCATTACTACTCATTCATTCAAATCTTTCTTAATGTATGATTGTAGGCATGTCTTGCGGGTTGGTTTCTAACATTTTTGGAGTAAAAAGTCTACATTTGGTCTATATTATACAACTCCAGTGAGCTATTCAGAGATGTAGTTGGATTTAATAGTTTTTTTTCCCCCAAGAGTATTTACATATTTAGCATGTTTTTGTTACAGTATTTTCGGGGGAAACATCTGCCTTACAGAAATCACAGTTGAGCATAATTAAAGCTCTTTTCAAGTGAAAACTCTTAAAATCCAAGCTTCTGAGTTCTCACATATTCGTATTGTGTGTCAGATCACGGAAAAGTGTGCAGGAAACATTTTCTGCGTGAGCTGTCAGGTGGTGCCGCCATCACGGCATTGGATTAGTTTCACTCAGCGAAACACTGAGTGCAGGTGGATGTATTAAATCCTTTTGTGTGGAGTCGAGGTGTTGTCCACTTGAACAGGAATTTATTTGTAAAGTACTCTCATGAAATCTGTTATGTCATAGCACTGAGTGCTGCTCGCTGTCATTTTCTATCACCAGTGTTGATTTTTTTTTTTTTTTTTTTTTTAAGAAATTAGTCCAAACCTTATGCTTCAAGGAATACAACAAGCACGGTGTTGTTGTATTAGTTATTTCAAATGTTAGTTGTAACAGATGGGATGCTTCCAGTCCTATGACCTTGAGACTCTGCAGATTTTTCAGAAAACTGCTTGTGTGACTCTTGTCGTCACAAGACCGGACACACTGTATAAAGATGACGCTCCGTACATCACAGAAGTACGGAGTCGTGGTCGCCCTGTTGGACAATGCAATGAAGTGACGCTTGTGTCAACCACCCACCACTTAGCAGGGTCCAGTCCCCACGCACACGCTGACACACGGAACAATTCACAGTGGATTATGGGAGAAGTTGAGTAAAGCATCCCTGAAACCATGACGATTCAAGTGCCGTGCTTCACAGTTCTGATGTTCTTTTCCTGGAACGTTGTATTTGGTTTATGCCAAACATATCCTCTGTTGTGGCATCTAAATAATTCAATTTTAGATTTATTTAGGGGGAAATAACCTTGTTCTACATGTCTTATTGTCTGTGCTTTCTTTGGCAGTCGACTTTGACAGGGAATGTTGGAATAATCTGAAGACATTTATTTCAGGGATTTGAAGCTTGGCTTGGAGATGGTGCTTTCAGCTTCTTTGAAAATGACTTTTTAGCAAATAGCTAAATAGTTTTGACAGCTTCTCATTTCTTTCTTTCTTTTTTTTTTGATATCCCGTTCTTAACCACATTGATTATTTACAAGATATTTTAGTCAAACGGTTCAGGAAATAGTTTACTCATTTGTTAATTCAGGCTAAGTAGTTTGACGGTAAGAGATTTTTCTGTCACTTCAGGGAACAATTGCCTGTTATCCCAGATGAAAGAAGTGCCTGAGAGCGGCGAATGTGTTGCTGATGACGCCTCTGACTGTGCGCTCTCATCGACTGGGTGCCTGACAGCTTTTTCAGACCTGTGGAGAAGTTCCAGTCTTGGGGGTGAAGCAGCACTCCCGGCTGTAAGCAGGGCGACTCAAGGAGGGCTAGGTGTCTCTGCCTGTGCCCTCCACATTTACATGGCGTGACCCAGTTCAGCTATGACTCGCTGCGGGGGGAGGGGGCGGTCTGGGCGAAGCTAAAAATACCACATCTCGCATTAGGCAGCTCCTCAGCAGAGGGATCCCTAGAACTGCTGTCTTCGACTTTCGGCGAGTTGTTGGCACGTGGAGGTGTTTAAACTGCCAGAGGGTTTTCCTTATCGTGGATGAGGAAGACCACTGCCGTCCCGTCGGCTGCCCGGCTTCCTCTCGCGCAGCCTGTGGGTGGAGGAGGTCTCAGCAAACGTCTGATGTGAGATAACGCTCGAGAGTCGCAACTCTTTGCGCCTCAAGGCAAGTCATCCGACAGAGGCGCGAGGCTGAGGCAGTGAAGGGGTTAAGTCCAGTCACTGTCATTCAACCATACCACGCCAGCTGTTGGCTTGGAGATCCAATCACAATGATTTTCCACTGTTGTGACATGTGACCCGCTCTGCAACCCTAAACTGAAGCGGCGTAGCGAATGTTGGCACGTCTTCATCTTGGCATTGTTGACGCTTGTAAAGTGTGATCATGTCAAAGGAGGCTGATAAAGTAAGATAAATCAAATGGATCCAGGTCAATAAAACAATTAAGATTGCATTTATTTTTGCCAGAAGAGCTGAGATCTTCACCGTTTATAGTGAAATTTGTGCTACATTGAAGCTTTGTGGCACATCCTGTTTTATAAAGCAGTGGAAACTATTAAAACATGGAATCTATTTTGTAAAATGCTGCTGGATGAATGAACTGTAAGGTGCAACATAACAAAAATAGCAACCTTAACCACAGTACTAAGGCACCCTCAACAAAGCACGAGCCACAAATATTCAACACCTTTTTTTATGTGGTAAAAGGAGAAACCACTGTAAGAAGTAATGAGTCAGTCTAGGCAACAAGTTCAAGGCCGTTTTCTGGACGTAGCCTGGACCGACCACAAGGCCAAGAAAAATACTCAGCCTTATTTTTCAGTGTGAAGCAGAACAGCAGGAGCGATGAGTTTCACTGAATTTGCATAAAAATATAAAGCATGTATTATGTGAATAGAGTAGCGTTTGTTTAAAGCAGAAAATGAATAATTATTCCTAGAATACTACTGTCATGATGATATTTATATAGATTTAATATTCAATACATAACTGTAAGCCATTTTTGTAGTGTAAACATGTAAATATTTAATTATATGTGGTGATCCTTTAGTTTATACACCGTGACTGTGTGTTTTTGCTACTGGAAATAATTCTGGATGTCCACACAAAGGATAAATGTAGCAGTTTTCTTTCAGCCAGCTGACCAGCAGTGAGCAGTGACAGTGGGGTCAGGTGCAATTCTGTTATTCTCTGGGTCTTGCAGCTTGAGAAAACTTCAGTCTTGTTTTTATTTCAGGCATATTGTAAGAATTTAAACCCTTGAAATGGAATGACAGAAAATTAAGTTTTCAAATACTATATGTTTAACATGATGGCATAACCTGATACAGGTAACTAGTCCGTGGAGAACAAGCTGCAAAGTAACTTGGATTTACCTGTAGTTTGAACCGTCAGTCCAGACAGAAATGTCCAAATCCTGTTGGCTGGAAACTGACCAAACAAACCTGCTTTTTAAACAGTACTGTGAAAAAGTGTTTGTTCCCCTAAAGTCAGAAATAACTGTTATGAACCAACATGAGGAGCAATTATTTTTGAACATAGTCCTAGGTTGGTTTGACTAGCTTTTGCCCTTAATGAATGAAATCATTCAAAAAGTGCTTTTTACATTTACTCAGATTATCCAATATTGACATTTGTTTAATCATCTGAAACATTTAAATCGGACAAAAAAAAAAAGAAGCAAAAACAGAAATCTGTTAGGGGGTAAACACTGGTTCACATTACTGTTTGACTGGGGAGCTGCAACATTTTAGATTCTTATCATTTAAAGCAAATTAAACCCTGCATTAAAAACTCAATGTACAGTCAGAACAAGGGATAATTTTTTTTTAAGCTGTTATAAACACTCGATCCTGTTCAGCTGCAGAAACGTGTTGGAGATTTGCATAGATTCCAGTTGTTACCATTGACATATTTTTACAGTCTGTTGGGTTTTATTTAAAGAACCACATTTGTTCCATGCCAGCTAATTGCTGTTACTTCAATCTGTTTAACTGAGCCCTTTGACCAAGAACCTTGTATAAAAGCTGCATTGTATTTTCATTAGATTTCCAGATGGGAAGGCCTTTTTATGCTCGGTCCAATTGAGTTTCAGATGCGTCTTCTCTTTCACTGCTAATGTCATTTGCCCAACTGGACATATTGCGTCTTGGCTCTACTAAACTCATGTGAACACACATGTTGACAATCTAAACCTCGTAGATGAACCATCAGAAATGATCTGAATCCACATGACGGAGAATTTTATTCTGCTGTCGAAGTAGCATATTTTTAAATGAACCGTTTTTGACATGCGTTAGGCGCCCGCTAGTGCACTCCGCACACAACGGAGTGCACTTGTGAGGGCAGGAGCGTCACCCTCGTTTTGTAACACCCCTATCTGTATGAGTTTATTTATATTCTGTTTTAAGCAGGGCTGTGTGAACTACATATGAAACGTAGCTGTCTCTCTGCCAGCACAAGGCTGAAGAATTTAAAAGGATATCTGACAGTTTAGCCAAGTTACCTGGGCTTCATGCTGGTTTCAGTAAAATCTTAACTGTGGTCCTCTATAGCTCAACCTTTAAATTGATTTAAGAAAATTCTGCGGGTATTTACTCAAGCCCCTTATCTAAGTGAAATATTTCTTTTTCTAGTTTTGTATGTACAGTCATGTTTTCTTCCCTGTTGATTAAATGCACCAAAATGAACACTACTTCTGTATTTCTAGCAAATACCCGATTGGTACATATTTAAGCATTTTTCAATGAGTTGAAACAGATTTTTATGATAAGAAAGCTTTTCTAATTTCCAGTTTTCTTAGACTATAAAACATAAAAGAAAAGCTCTTTGATGGAGGTAGTAGTTTGAATCTAACAGAAAATGACGAAATTACAAGATTAAGCCCCTTGAAGCGTCTTATCTGAACTATGAAACTGAAAAGTTGAAGTTCTTGGCTCTGATGCATTTAATCATTAGAAAGTGTTTGACCTGCTGATCATTTATCAGAAAGGATCAAAGAAAAAGTGACCGTCTTTGATCTCTGCATGCCTGATTGAATAGTCCACGTGATCCTGTTTTATGTGGCTCATCAAATTCAGCATAAAGATACCTTTTTTCTTTTTTTTCCGGTTAGAAATTTTAAGTATCTCTTCAGGTAAAACTGGATGTTTTGTGTGTGTGTGTGTGTTTGATCCCTGGGTGAAGAAATTCAACAATAATGCGAGAATCTAGAACTCCTCATCTGAACCGCCTTTATTATTTCTGTAAAAAGCTTAATTTCATCCTGCCTTCATTTTTGTTCAGCCTTGATTAAATTCCAGCATACCTCTGTACCTGGAAGAGCAGTTTTTATAAAGCATTTCTGTACAATAAGAAATTAAATACTTAATCCTTTTATATTTTCTCTTCAGGCCTTGATAGAAATGTTCAGGGAAGTCTCCCTAGTTACTGTGCATATTTTGTCTGAACTTTATGAAAACAATTCTGATGTCCTTCGTTCTCATGAACCAGCCTCATTGTGTGTGGCTAATTAAGTGGTGGGCTGTAGTTTTGTACTGTTAGAGTAGAATCTGTCTAATCAGGAAGTCCTGATGACGATTTAACAGATGACGTTTCCTGGGGTAATTACACAGCAGAAAGTCTTTAGGATTTTCTGATTCTGTAGTGCTGCATTGTTTGTTTGTTTGTTTCAGTGACAAGCCTATAACCTATAATGTTTTAAATGGACTTGTCTAGGTATTGTCTAAGATTGCTTTATTTCTGTTGCTTCAGTGATCAAAGTGAACATCCTGTTTGGTAGCTGGGTGAAAAGGGCAAGAAACGCTTTGAAATGCAAAATCAAATTCTGAATTCACCAGAAGTATGATACGTTGAATAGTAGGAAAAGCATATCCCAGATTAGAGCAGAGCTTGGAGAAATATGTAAATTGTACAATGGATTCTGAAACTTAGCCACCTAACCAGACTTCAGTGTCTCTACTACTAAAATAAATACCTCTCTTGGACATTAAGGGAAGTTAGCATCCATTCAAACAGCCAAAAATATTACGCCTATGCAGAGTGTAAATGCCCAGCACTTGAAATATAATATCCCTCCAAATTTTGCATACAGTCCTTGGCATTTCTGAAATCTACTACATTGTGCAGCTTTACGACAAACACCATTGTTGCACTCTGTTCCTGCTGGTTTGTAACTAAAAACAATTAAACACCTATTTCAAAATGGTACTGTTTTTTTTCTTATTCTTTTTTTAGGTTGATTTTTTTCTTTTTCTTTTTTTACAAACCTTTCTTGCTCCTGACAATTAGTGACTCCTCAGGTTTACATTGATCAGAAAAGGCTGCGTAGGTGGGATATTCTCAAATATCTTCAGGTTGGTTTTGGTGTCTGTGGTAGTCAATGTTTCCACAGACTCATTTCTTTTGTCAATCACATCACAGTATGAACTCTACAGCCATGTCACATGCAGCACAGCTGATTGTTCTCTTGGTTAAACTTTAGTATCTTGCGCTGACAGTGAAGTTTCTCCTTATCTGGTGTCTATTGGTTGGACTTTGTTGTGTTATTGGTGAACACACTGAATCTTGTAACCCTGCATTTCTGTCACCTAATAGATTTTGTAGCTGTGCTTGCAAGTGCATTTACTAATATGGACAATTTTAACAGAACAATAGTTACTGTAGTTTGTAGTTTGAATTGTCTGGATACAACAGAGAGCATTGTGAACATCCTGTTCACAAGGCAAAGAACCCTTTTTGTCCTTCACTGAGCTCAAATTAGACAAATTTTTCTTTTAATTTGATTTTTAATTTGGAGATGTATTTGGGAGACCCATTTTGTTCAGTGTTGCTCACAATTGTTGTCAGGTTTACAATTTCCCACTTTTTTACTCTATACATAGCAATATAATTCAATAAATTTTAATATCTAAACTCATTACACTTTTAAAAAAATAAATCTTGTAAACACTGTAATATGTAATAGCACTATTGTATTCAGATTCGGAGGCATGTGTTTAGCAAATGCCAAATTCCACAACAAAAATCCTTAATGTCAGCGAAGTTGAAGTAAAAACACACTGATGGTCTGAGGTCATCAAGCTGTGATTTGACTTCCTCCATGGAATATGATTTCAAACATCAATATTTTAGGCACCAATACTTGTTACACCCTTAGAGGGTTTATGGGTAGAATTATATAAATTAGATTTTCCTTCCAAACTTTAAAGATTACAAGTGTCCACTAAGACAGTCTTTCAGCTTTTTAAGAAAGCACAGGTTATAAGGAGGTTTAACGCACTTTTATTAAAAAAAAAAAATGCCCGTAGACCAATTAAGATCAATTATTACCAAAAGCTAATAGTGTGCTATGTTATCCTTATACACTTCGATTTAACAGAGAAAGCATTATATTAGGAAAATTTAACAGTAAAAAAGGTCGGAAAGATGTGTTTTAATTGTGGTTGAACAGAAAAAAAACATGTTTTATCATTTCCTTTGCAAGATGTCTCAGCAGCCCTGTGGTTTAGTCTCAAGTTTCTCTTCTGTTTAGGCAGTTTCTAAATGTTTCTTGCTTTACTAAAGAAACTGCAAGTACATTTTATATTTTAAATCAACAGCTAAATATTAGACAGTTAGAGATGCATGCATATAGGTTTATCTATGAACAGAAGAGTATAGCACTTTAGTTCATGAGAAAAATCTTTGATCATCTGTTTAGAATTACAGGTAAATATTTTAACAGATAAGTTGGGGGGGGAGGGGGGAGTCTACTCTTAATCTGAGAAGAGAACGAATTACTTGCAGGCACATTATGTTCATTAAAGGTATTTTAAAATCATTATAGGACTTCTAACTGATCAAATTAAAAATGTTATTGACTTGTTCTGCCAATTACAAAGCGAAACGGTTATTACGCTCATGGTGCTTTTAGAACCACTCTGGGAATTTCCAAAAGTGAGAATTTCTGTTGTTCGAAAAGCAGATGGCTCGTGATTCCTGCTTACTGAAGGTTTTGAGGTGCTTGACAGTTTGGGGCCTCCTTTGTTGCATGTCTTTCCCTTTTCACAGCGCTGGAGAACGTTTGAATAGAGAGCATTTCCACACAGACGGGCAGGCCAGTTTAGCATTCAGTCCAATGTGGCTCGGTATTGAATTCATAAAATAAGCAAAGTCTTCTCTCAAACTGAACGGCCATCTGGATGGTAGCAATTGTTGCTCCAGAACCTGTACGCAACATGCGGCTTTCGATGCATCAGCACAGATTACCAAGAATATGTGCATAAATTTAAACAAGTGACCATCACACACCTTGACCTTTTACAATAAACCAGATGGTCGGTTGTCTTTTTGCCTGAAGTTTGAAGTGTGATTTCTTAAAAAAACAACAAAAAAAATCCTCAGTTTTCATGAAGGTTTATTCTTTTCTAGTTCCCCTCAGTCAATATTGGATGAGCTCCAGACGAATCATTCTAGTGTGTGCTGTTTGCAGACCGATTAAATGCCAGATTAAAACTCAGTTGAGCTTTACCCTCCTTTCGTTTTTGTTTTCTCCCACATGGCCACATGAAAACCTGCCCATCAATATGATTGGTCGGAATAATATCTTGGACTGGTAATAACTGGCAACGCCTTTGTTAACCTAAACTTGTGAACATTGTCATGTTTGGCTCACTTTTGAAATTGACTTATAAAATGAGGATGTTTTCAAAATCAGTTGACGTTAACTTCATTTGAGTTCTTCAAATGTAGTTCCCATTTGGACTTTGGAAACACGACGAGGACAAATGTTGGAATGTAAACTTCGAGCACAAGACTTACGAATAACAAACGTATTTAACGGAAGCATGTTCGGTATAAGTTGAACTTGGGAAAAGGATTTTATATTCTTTTAAGATTTAAGAGAATTATCTAAATGCTGTTTATTTTTGCTACATTTTGAATTTGCGCAGATTTTGAAGCATTCTTGTGATTACCTTATTCTTCATCTTTTGGGTTCACAGACAAATATAGCTGGGTATGATCAGCAAAACAGTGGAAATTATTACTGGGTCTCCTGACAGCATTGCCTGAGGGAAGCAGACTAAAGTGTTGGTGCTTCTACGGAAACCTTCAAAACTCGGTTTTGCATTTAGCAAGAATCTCTTTAACATGAAAAAAAACCCCTTTCTATCAGCATATCACCGCAATGGTCGTAATTGCTGTGACTAATGAATACAATTTTGCAGCTTATTTTGTGGTTGTTTACATAAAGGCTCATCAGTGTTGGCGCGGTTTAGTTGATGGAGCCATACTGACCATGTTTCTCACTTATTTTTAATTGCCACACTCATTCAGCTTCGTGGTGCGATCACGAGTTTATGAAAGGTTTCTAAATTAAATGGATCACTGATGGATGAACTTCAGATTTGCACATCTTCTTGGCACATTAGTTTGTTTTTTAGTCGCTTCCTCCATTTAGTACACTGACATTATTTCATGCTGATTTAAATAAGATATAGCAATCTGTATGCTTTTGATAGGTAAATGTGAAATGCATTTAAGGTGTGCTGGTTATTTTAATTGCCTTATTTTTTAAAGGATTAGTTAGGTTTTTATATTAATTTTACAGTAAAATGAAATATTGTTTCGGAGCTGTAATTGTTGTTTTGCTGTTTTCTATATGTAAACCTGAACTTGTTACCTGATTCAGCCTGTTGCAGTTCCTGTATCTCTAATTAATATTCCAGTCTCTTCAAAACAAAGTTATTACCATGGTATCAAACGCTTTGTTTACATCTTGTAGATTCCCAGTTATCCACACCATGGCAATCCTATGTGCTTGATTAAAGTCAGTCGCCCCTCTGTTTTTTTTTTTTTTTTTTTTTCCCAAAAGAATCTCCGCTTTCCTTCGCTTTTTATTAGAGGTTCTGAAAGGACTTAATGACGTAGAACAAATTCAAGAAATGCGTCATTTATTTGAATTTTAAACCAAACCAAAACTTGTTCACACGAAGAAGGAAACGTACTCGCACAAGCCATGCTGCATCCAGATCTGTGCAAAACAAAGCTTTCTAGTGGTAAACATAACCAGTCAACAAGACGACAATGCAGCCTGGTGGTTTGACAACTATTTTCACACTGAAAGAAAGTTAATTGGTCAGCAGAATACCAAAGTTATTTGCAACCAGAATGAGTATTTGCTTTGTGTCAAGTCGAATCAGTGGAGAAGCTGGTGTAGTTTGTGACTCATGCCAGTAGAGATTTTATAATACAGGACTATTTGAGGGTATTTTGTAACTTTGGACCTTACTTGATGATGAGTTCAACGTGTGAAATCCTTTTTCTGCTTATGATACTAATTGTGGAAAAAAAGAAGTTGGCTGGGTGGGGTGCTTATTGGGCGGGGGGGAAGCAAGCAACATAAATTCACTTTCCAACCAAGATCAGCGACAACTATCAAGGTTGCTGTTTTGTTTGACCCTTCTCTTGAAGCTTGAAGCAAGTTTTAATTATGAGTATGAAAACAAACAGACTGGCCCCAAAAGATGCTCTATTTAGGCTGGGAATGTGTTTTAAAGATTCTCCAATCAGCCATGCTTCATACCACAGCTAAACGCTTTCGCTCTTTTGAACATTGTGTATCAGGGCTATGTAGACAAAATGTTTTCATAGTTGTAAGAAGTATTCTATGAAAACATCACTACCTTCCCTGCTTTCCCTGCTTCAAAAATTAAACTTAACAGTGTTGATGTTCACTCTCTGATAGTTTGCTCTTGTCTTTCAGATCTGCTTGCAAGGTGATCTCCGGCTCTGCGGGCGTTCTTCAGTCACCATGAACGATTAGGAACTCAGCTCTCCAAGGGATATAATGGCTTGTTTTGTAATATCCCTACACCACCACCTGACATGTGACTCCAGCTGCCTGTAAAGGGCCCGTCAGCTGTTTATGGGAACCATCAGTGTATTTGCACTCTTGAGGATTTAAGTTATTTTTATTTATTTTTTTTCCTCTCTTTAAAAAAGGGACAACACTTTTCTGTTTTAGCCCCACTGTCGGGTCAAAGCAGCAGCGCTTTGCAAAAGACTGAGTTGGCAGCAGAAAGCAAGGCAATGGCAAACAACTCGTACAGTGGGGTGAAGAACTCCCTGATGGAGGCCAACCATGATAGGGAATTTGGCTGCACACTCAAAGAACTGCGCTCCTTGATGGAGCTCAGAGGCGCTGAGGCGATAACCAAAATCAGTGAAACTTATGGAGATACTCAAGGACTCTGCAACCGTTTAAAAACATCAGCTATAGATGGTACAGTATTGCTTTTTCTCCTGTTTTGTAAAAAAAAAAAAAAAACATTTCCAGTAGTGACAGCTATTTAGGTGGTGATGACGTGCAAAAGTATTTTCAAGGCGACTTGTTGCTATATGATACATACCTTGTCTTCACTTCCTTGGAAACGCTCACATGCCAGACAGGTGGCCGGGTGGGCCGGCTCTGACCCGAGGCCTATCCCGGTCTATTTCAAGGCCGATGGTTCTGTCCCTCACACCCTCCTTTCACCCCTCAGTCTGTATGCGCATGCGTCTGTGTGTAGGTTTCAGACAGACCAGCTGTTTCCCTGGGCACAGCACCAGTCTTCAGGCAGGTCACACTCCCACGTGCGGCGAACCAAACAATGAAGCTTTCTGGGTGTTATCATTTTTGCTCAAGTTATTTTACAGCATCATAAAACAGTTTATGCCATTTCTAAAAATATTCAGCTTGCAGAATATCCAACTGGGGTGTGCTTGTCACTGCCCCCCTCCCTCCCTCTCCTCCTACCTCTGTATGAATTTGTCTCTCCGTAGACGGTCGGCCTAATCGTCAGAATGACCTTGACTGAACTCTTATGGGAGGGGATTTTCAGTTTGATCCCAGATTAAAACGGCACCACATATTCACTGTAACGGCAACAGTCGGCTGCATGCTGTGCCTCAGAGCAAGGAAAAATCTTCCTGGCCTCCTTCAATCGGACAATAATGTGATAAACACCGTGCTTTACTGCAGCGGAAAACATTTCTCATCGCAGCTACAGTCATTAGCTTACTTTGTGAATCGTGACCTTTCATTTATTGATGGTGGAAGTGGTGCGCCCTGTTTACGTTTCAGCCTTTTTATCAGCCTAGAAGTCTCTGAGCTGTGTGAAGTATGAGGGGGGAAAAAAGAAACGGCAGAGAAGGAATTTAGTGGTTGTGAATGTGAGTTGTCTAAACACGCATGTAGCTGTGTCGTGTTGCTGAACGTTTGGTGCCGTCATATTACTAGAAGTGACATTGCTTGTTTTGTAAATCTATTTGTCCTCATCTGCTCACCCCTCTGTGTACTGGTATGTCGAAATGAATTCGAATATCTCAAATCTTAATTCTTTTCACTAACTGCATAAAACAAATAACTCACTTATTGTTATTCAAGGGTTTATTTTTGTAAATTTTGACTCTCGCAGTGAATAAAAAACAAAAAAGAAGTAGTTTCTCAGAAAACCAATAAAATGAATTTCAATACAGTATACGCACTCAGTACTTAAAATGTGCTCCTTTTTTTTTAATGAATTTACATCAGTGTGACATGACATGTAGGCAATCAGCCTGTTGCTCTGCTGAGATATAATGAAAACCCAGGTTGCTTTGATAGAAGCCGTCCTCTTGTCTGTGCTGTTGGATCTGTTGTGTCCCTCTTGAGAATACTTCACAGGTTATCTATGGGGATTAGGTCAGGGGAGGGCCAGTCAGCACAGCGACCCCGTGGCCATTAAAGCAGGAACTGGTACCTTTGGCATTGTGAGGAGGTGGTGTGTCCTGAAAATAAAATCATCTCCATTAAGCTTGTCAACAGGGGTGAAGCATGACATGCTGATGTGCTGACTTTTGGGCCACAAGCAACCTGGTTTCAGTGCCTCTCCACATTCTTGGATCTTCATTTTAGATGAAATGCAGCCTTTATTTTTGATCTGAAAAGAGAACTTTGGGCCACAGTGCTACAGTTTACTCCCTTTTCGCCTCACCAGAGGCTTTGATGTTGCTTCTGGTTCAGAAGTTGCAACAGTTGTGGCCCATGTCTATGTTCCGGCTCTTGAAGCTCCGACTCCAGTCACAGTCTGCGCCTGGCGATCCTCTTGCTAAATTGTTGAATGGATTTTGCATCACAATATGCGTTGCTAGTCCACCTGTTTCTCCCACAGTTTCCTTTCTCTTAACTTTCTGTGTATGTTCTTGGATACAAAACCCTGTGAACAGAGCAGCTTCTTTATCGATTGCCTTTTGTGGCTCACCGTCTTTGAGGGCATTGGCATAACGGTCCAACAGTAGCCACCACCCTCAACGCTCGCCCGCTCTTTACAGGGCACATTTTCCTTTCATGTGCAAGTCGATTCACCAAGACGATGGGTCCTGTGTGCTTTCAGCTCTCATATCTGCCATTGCAGAAGTAAAAGGGTGTGGCTTTCAACAGTCAACGTAACCTACGGGGGTTTCCCAGAGGGGAGTTCCCTCGGGCCGAGCTCTGTCACAGTTCTCTTGCACGTTGTCCAAATGCATTCGCAGCTTTAGATCCGAGCAGAGCAGAGCACCATCCATGTCAAATTATCTGCATCAGATCATATTATCTGTTTTGTGGGCTCTCAGCTTCTGCTTCTGTCTGTACTTTGCACCAAATCAGTCTTTCTGTAATTCCTCGTTACCCCTCACAGTTCAGAGGTAACGGGTTTAGTACAACCTCCCACAGTTAATCAAGGGTGTAATGTTGGTGGCTCAGTTTCAACCCTCAAGTCGGTGTTGAAATCTTTTAGTTGATCTTGAAGTGTAAAAAAACCTGCCAACTTTGTATTGAAAGGTTGGCAAGATAACTGCCAAGTCGGCAGTCTTCCCCACTATGTGTAGACCTTAATATCACTGTTATGTATTATTGGCATTTTCTGAGAAATTATGTTTTGGGTTTTCATTAGCTGTATGACATAATCATCTAAATAAACCACGTTAAATGCTTCAAACGTGCGTAATTCACTTTTGGAATATAGCTGTTAATTAATTGAACATTAATCAAATTTTGCCAATTTTTTAGGATTATCTGTTTCAATATTCACTGCATCCCCAGTTTTTTTCTAAATCCTCAGGTTTGTGAAGGATTATTTCGAGAAATTTGACTAGCAACTGTTGAATTGATTTCTTTTAAGATAATTCGAGTCCCCAGCTACTTCCTAATTCCAAACCTGACCAATTGTTTTGTTGCAGTTTGACTCAGTTTCAGTCCATTCTGTCATTATCGGCATGGGAAATTAAGGCATCATGTAAGATTATAAAGGCTTGACAATTGAAAAGGGATTTATAATTAGTTGGTCAGTCATTTCTCAAAGCTCTTAAGCCAATCCTTTGCTAATCCTTAACATTTCCAAGCTCTCGCTCTCTCTTTTTTTCTTTCAGTGTATGATTGAGCTGCTGTGGCTGTTAATCAGTGAACTGAAATTCAAACTTTTGACTTTTTAAAGTTCAAGGCTTTATGTGGAACTAAATGTAATTCTGTCCCTCCAAAAAAAAAGCTTGGAGTCGCATATTCACCTAGAGTAAATTTAACTTTAATTGCCCTTAATTTGGTAATTAACTTAGTGGTGCTCTATCTAAGGAAATCATTCTCACTAGACATGGGCTGGGATGAGATTTTAAGTGTATGAATAACTTGAGCAAAACTACATTGATGTCGTAGTATTTCCAGGTGGTGGGGGGGCAATGCTGTGTTGAGCCTCAGCATTGTCAAGCCGATGTGCCGAAATCATCACAGTCAGGTGACAAAAATCTTGTCATTTTGTTCTCTGCCTCATGTCGTCCACCTATTCTTGTCACAACCTCCCCGGCCAACATTTTGCTCGCCCCAGGGCATGTCAAGCCATTGTACGATTGGTCAAAATTTCACGGCTGTCTTTATGCAGAAAACGGCTCCAACTACTCGCCATCCAGAAAGCAGTTTTCCAGCCAGAGAGCAGAATGGATAGTTTTGAGTAGTAGTTATCCCAGGCTGTGAGATAGCAGGTACTGTTGGACCAAAACACAAACACCTGTCCGGTTTTGGTTTGATGAAGCAGGCAAACGTCTTGCTGATGCCTTCTGTTCTTTTTTCTTTTCCAATAACATGCATGCAAAATAAATGAGACGTTAAAGCTCGTCAGCCATTATATCCTCCTCCGATGAATTTGTAGACATTCCTCTCTTTTTACTGCACCGTAGTAAACTATAATCAAGACAAAACACTTTGTCGTATACTGCAGTGGGAGGGCTTTCACTGGAGCTTGGTTCGTCTTGTCTGCTTAAAACGAACGTCCTGCAACCACCTGACCACATGACTGTTCGACGACGCGACAGAAAATCCTTTTCAATACTTGTCACTTATTGAGATGTCAACTCTTAAATCTGCCCCGGTTGACAGGAGCATCACAGTGTCTTGTGAAAAGGTTGAGCCTGTCAATGCATGTAGTCCTGCTACGTAACAAGACCCAACTTTACTAGTTCACTTCCTCTTACTTGTAAAAGTTGTTGTTGTACAAGTCAGTTGTCAGCTTGGCCTCTACAAACCCATTATTACACGAGTGGGTATTAAGAATTTAAAGCGGAACTTGCATGTTTGATAGTCAAAATCAGTTTTCATGTAGAGTTCAACATGTGGAACTCAAAGGTTTTCTGTGGCAATTTGTGGAAGTTGTCAGTCTGGGAAAGTTCTTCTGTGTAACCTGAGTTGCCAAAAAAAAAAAAAAAAGCATGTTCCGCATTTGACATGTCCATCAAATATACTTATAGTTAAAACTTTTAGTAGCAATTGCTTTAACTTCCTTATTTTTCCCCTTCACATTAATTATTTAGACTTTTCATGGTCAAATCTTTCAATCTGCATCTGTGAGGGACAGCATGTGATAAAAGCAGGTTCCTTGTATCTGAAATTCCATATGCACCTCCCTCCCCACCAATTCAGTTATAAGGGCTGCTAAATGGTAGTTTCCTCAGCTATAGTTCAGGTTCATGGAGCTTGTCATCAAGTCTGATTTCAAAATGCTATGAGTATGACTTGACAGTGATTATCCATAACCTATATCTGGTTGTGTGAAATTAAATAGTGATTGGGAAATGTTTGCATGATTGTCATGCCAAATTAATGCATTTGATTGCGTAGAAAAGTAAACTTTTTAGAAGAAGGAGGTCACAAGTTTGGAATAAAACAAAGTCAGAAAAGGAGGACATCAGCAACTATCTTGGCGAAGCAATGCTGCGGTACTTACATTTGAGAAGTATTACCCATTTTATTTACATGGTTTTGGGATGACATTATAGTGGAAATCAATTTAGACACAATGTTCCAGTTGTCCCAAGTATTGAAGTCTCAGCAAATTCACCCCGTGTTGAGAACATGCTGTGCTCAGGTCTCCAGAAATGCAAACTAAATGTTACAGATCAGTACAGACCTCACTTATCTCTTTAAAAGATAAAGTTTATGAGTGTGCAACTAAAAATATTTGGCCTGTATGGAAGAATGTGTCTTTTGTCTAGTAGTCCTACCATTTTGTCTCTAAACGGTAAAATCTCAGCAGTTTGAAGTTTTTCCATGTCTGAAAAATCAGTACCAACACCTGGTAGTTTATAACAGATCTTTGAACTGTCCTCCTATGAAGTGCTACAGACAGTAAAGCTAAAGATTCCATCCATTTTATGAATTGTGAATAGAGTACACAACAGAGAAGATGAAGCATTAAATTTTATCTCCATTGATCAGATCCTTTCCCGTATCTAGTGAATGTTGGGTCTTCGTGTTTGTCCTTCTTCACTGTTAAGAGGGCGTTTTTTCGTGTTTTGCTTCATATTCTAGTTTGCGCTGCTTCTCTCTCTCTTTTCTTTTTTCTAGTTTTCTATGAAAGCTGCTGTTAAAGTTAGAGTTTTTAAATGCATTGACAAAGTGCTGTTCTAATAAGATTTGGGTCTAGCCATTTCCAGAAATTGTCAGACCGTTTAAGTCTCTAAGTAAATAAACTGTTTTTTTGCACATTGGAGCATCATTGTAGGGGGTAGATTTTTATTTATTTTTCAAACATGTGAAAGACTAACTGAATTCACATTACTTAATACCAGACATGGCTAATGGACACTCATACAGACAAGCAGCAGTAATACTCATAACATACATAAACATAATGTAGGAAGGTGACTTTTCATTCCATGATTCCTACTCCTCAAAATAATACTGTTGTCCTTGTATACCTTACTAACATGTTGGGCTAGAAGATATGGCTCAAAAACTTATCACTTATAAACTATCCTGATGTATATTATTGATTTATTGTTCAGCTCTACTAACATGTAACTGCATAAACCTAAGACAAATAGTGTCAGTTTGGAGTTTGGGCTTAGACTGTATTAGACCCAGAAAAAGGCTAAATAACAGCTTTACATCCTGTAACTGACTATGAATTGACTGCCTTTTGTGCTATTTTGATAATGCTGTGTCTTTGCATACAGCGGCCCCTTTGCAAAACTATGCATATGATCATAACTGTCCACTCCAAAGAGCCCTTGAGTATGATGGTGTACATATTTTGTGTGTGTGTGTGTGTGTCCATTATTGGTGAATTGTCCCAAGGGGACCCTTGTTACACTAAGTATAGAAAATTGATGGATAGATAAATTAGTCTCTGTTTACATGGAATTTTTCAGGCGAATAATTTCTCACTCTTGACTAAAATCACCTTCCTCTGTTGGGTTGGATGAGAGACTGTGTGATTTAAGTGGGTAATGATGTTTAACGTGACGACTAAAATGAGGGTCCATGGCCAGACATGGTTCTTATTACTTTTTTTTTTTTCTTTTTTTTATTTTTTAGTTTTGTGTATCCAATGGAGCGATAACACCTTGCCCGTCCTGTCACTTGTATTTATTGCTCTAATACAAAAGGAAAACGGGGTGTAAAATTAAACTGGGTATTAGCTGTCAGCATGTTTTCATTAGAGGCAAACAGAATTAAAGATGATGGTGAGAGACAGCCAGGGAGCAGCAACATGCAGCTAAGCTGGATAAAACTCAGCTGCTTTGTTCTTTTTTTTTTTTTTTTTCCCCTTGCTGGTGAGTCATCACTCCCTAACCTCTTTTAGAAAAGTGTTAATAATTGCGTATAATTTCAAATGAAACATGCAACCAATAATGCAGAATTCATTTTAGTTTTAGAGACATGATTGAAGGTAGCAGATTAATAAGCAGAATTAAAAGGAAAAAAAAGAGGCAGCAGCATGCTAATGCCCCTTTAGGTCTGAAAGTGAAAAGCAACCTTACGTTGGCTCACACATCTCCGGTGTAGATCCGAACACATATCTGCAAATCTCATCCAGGTCCCTGCTTGCTGCTGGGTGACTGAAAAGAGATTGTGAAAGCATCTTGTCACTCTGCAGACTCGGATGTGGGATATATTTCCTAAACTGTCCGGTTGAAGCCCTGGCAGTACATTTGCTGATATGAAGCTGAGGTTCATAAGGACCCTGGGATGCCACAGAAGTTCTGTGACGCTGGACATATTCAATAACTGGATGTGTACATTGGGTTATTGCAGGTGACTTCTTCCTGGTATACTTCAGGCTGTGTAGGAAGTGAAGTGGAAACCTTTGCAGCAACTCTGAAAAATGAGAAGCTTGTGAGTGATTAAAATGCATGACCTTTCTGGTTTGCCGTGGTTTCCTCATACCGGGCTTGTTTATAACCTGTTGCCAGGTTATAGATGAGCCAATTTCATGAAAGAGCGCTACATAATCTCATTTTAAGATAAAAGTAGCCATCATTTGTTGACTACTGAGGAAAATATGTACTTAAGTTGGTTACTTTTAGAAATACTCATGATTAGAATTGGCTTTTTAAAAAGTAAACATGTTTAACATGGTTTCTTTTTGTGCATTTATCCCTGTAAGCAAGTGTCTAAGCACTGCAGCATTGTCCTGTTGAAAAACCCAATCATTACCACACAGACGAGGGCCCTCAGTCATGAGGGATGCCCACTGCAACATCTCCACATAGCCAGCTGCTGTTTGACGCCCCTGCACAACCTGAAGCTCCATTGTTCCATTGAAGGAAAACGCATCCCAAATCATGATGGCGCCCCCCTCCACTGTGCATTGTAGAAAACATCTCAGGTGGGATCTCATTGTCATGCCAGTTACATTGGAAGCCATCAGGACCATCAAGGTTAAATTTTTTCTCATCAGAGAAGACAACTTTCTTCCACCTTTCAATGTCCCATGTTTGGTGCACCCTCGCAAAATCCAAATGGGCAATTTTGTGGCGTTGAAGAAGACGTGGCCTTTGAAGACGTTTTTTGTTTCTGAAGCCCTTTTCTCGCAGATGCCGTCTGATGGTTATTGGGCTGCAGTCAGCACCAGTAATGGCCTTAATTTGGGTAGAGGATCGTCCCGTGTCTTGACGGACAGCCAATCGGATCCTGCGGCTCAGAGCTGGTGAAATTTTTTTTTGGGTCTACCACTTGACTTTTTTGTTCCATAACACTCAGGATCATTTAAAAAATGCAAAATGACTGTCTTACTGCGTCCAACCTCAGCAGCGATGGTACGTTGTGAGAGGCCTTGCTTATGCAGCTCAACAATCCTACCACGTTCAAAGTCGGTGAGCTTTTTTGCTTTTGCCATCAGGAGGTCTTGATAGTGTAAAGACTTGACAGAAAATGACATGGAATCCAGATTTTTGCACAGCTTTTGGCTTTTAAAGACTACAGTCTTAAACTTTTGATCAGCTGAAAAAATCAATCAGCTGAAAAAATGCAGTTTTCAGAAAATTCCCTGCTCAAAAGTTCTTGTCTCTTGCACTGATTTTTTTCTTTAACATTGTGAAGCTCTACTTAGAACCTCATTAAGATCCAATAGTGCAAAATGCAAATTCTTGCAATTTTTTGACTGGTCTTAAGATTTTGATCAGGAGTGTATCAGATGTTCACTTGCAAGTAAATGTATCATAAATCACAGCACTTGTGTTTGAAAAACTGAAGATGGAAAATTATGTGTTACTTCCTCATCTAGTGAAAGCTGCCAACAACATTCCTACATGAACACACTGATAATATCACTGCACCAGTAGTTTCACCTGTCATGAACATGAATAAGCCTTCATGAATATTTGACTGTTGTCATAAATCGTCA
>NW_006800634.1:3295-27404 GCF_000485575.1 Poecilia formosa | reverse complement strand
GTCTGTGTGTGTGTATGTATATATATATATATATATATATATATATATCTGCTATTTGCTAGCTTTGGAGTTGAGTGGCCTTTTTGTCTGACAATATAATGTATTTATTCCCCCTGCAGTTACCACAGCACACTACCAGCAGTTTCAAAAATTCAGAATAGTTATACATTAATTCCGAGAAGTGTAACAAGATTTCACGGCACAAGGTTAATAACCTTGATACTCTCCTAAATTGTCTCACAAAGTGCTATAAAGCCACTCTCAGTAAGTGGTTTGTCCAGTCGCTTAAGTTTATGAAGGTGTGTGCTTTGAGCTTGATGCTATTATTTTAAAGTAGGGCAGGAAGTAGTTTCCCCTGTTTGTTTCTAAGCCAGTCAATAGAGACGCTGACTTGCATCTGTTCTCGTCTTGGTCACATCTGTCTGTGAATCTTGACTGTCTACTATACAAGTATGCAGCCGGTCTTGACAGAGCTTGGTGTAGCGACATTTTATTTTATTTTTTTGCATATGTGCATAAAACAACAGAAAGCAGCCGAGTCTTTAAAGTTGTAATCTGCTGCATCTTTATACAGGATTCCTCTTGGGTTACATAAGAATCCTGAGCTGCTTTTCCAGTTCTGGCATTCAATAATGTATTTTTGACAAGAACCTCAACCTCGGCCCACCCCCATCTGCCTGTCAGTTGCAGTTTCAGTCACTACTTATGATCCTGATTTTACCCCACCTCCTCTGCTCCACACACGCACATACTAGACCTCCATCTAGTCTGTACAGTCAGTCGCCCACACACAGCCAGCTTGAATAGGACTACAAAACTGTCATGCATCATCAAAAGTGTGGAGTCTCTTCCGACTATATAATTGTGCTTCGAATATGGAGGCATTTTGAATGGGTTTCCGCAGAACATTCCCCGCGCACATGGCTCAGTGGTTCTTCAGCCGAGCAGACAGTGTGTCAGGGGGACCGCAGTCCTCACGGGCACCAGAGTCTAAATCTGATTCAGCTTTGAGTCGGTTGCTCATTTCATTAGAAAGTCAGTTTGTGGGGTTAGACCTGACCTCAGCTCTCACATTGTCTGGAATGCCTGAACGAGGTGAAAGCGTTTGACGTATCCACTGAATGTGTGTCACTGTCGGAGGGCATTGTCTCCTCCAAAATGCACATGACTCTTTAGGAGCTCGCTCGCTGCCAACTGGCTGCAGTAAAATTCACCTGACTTCAGATCATTTATGCTTGCATTTTATTTTACTTGTGAAATCCAAGAAAAATAAACATTTATCTGAGATATTTTTTTTTTTTTTTTTTTTTTTTTTTTTTTTTTTGTCTCTCTTGCAGGTCTTAGCGGACAGCCAGCGGACATTGAGAAGCGAATAGAAGTGTTTGGACAAAACTTAATCCCACCCAAAAAACCCAAAACTTTCTTACAATTAGTGTGGGAGGCGCTACAGGATGTTACATTAATTATTCTTGAAGTGGCAGCCGTAATTTCACTAGGCCTTTCTTTTTATAGACCACCAGATACCGAAAGACAACGTAAGTAAAATGTCATTGATTTTCCCCGTATTATAAAGATACCTTTTTTTGTTATGTCATGTTTGTAACTGTATTTACACTTTTTTTTTTTTTTTTTCAAATTATGAAACTAGTTATTCTCAGTGCATTTCAATATTTAATTTTGGATGTGGATTAGTAAAAAAAAAAAAAGTATTTAGCCCTTCAGAATTCTTGTTTTTGCATATCACCTGGTAAAATTTTGTCACACATAATTTGTACAAAATGCAGCCTTTGAATGCTTTATTTAAAAAAAGCTGCTTAAACCGACCTGACCAGATATCAACGTAATTATCCCCTTAACTGAATAAATGTTTGTCTCTCCTATGAGGACCATTTGATAGAACTAGCAAATAACTTATTACATCACTCTGCTGGAATTTGACTGATTTCTTTAGTTTGTTTTGTTTTTTTCTTTTTACACAAATGACCCGTTTTAAGCCACAGCATGTCAGTTGAATTGAAATCCAGATTTGGTTTTTGCTGGTTTTGCCAAAAAAAAAAAAAAATGTATGTATTTTGAGCCTTTCAAAGGTGGACTTGCAGTTGTGTTTGAGAGCGTTGTGCCTCTCTACCAGAGAACAAAATTTATGGCTCCATCAATTCCGACTGAAGCAGAAAAGCAGGCCCGGACCATAACACAGCAATCATCTTGTTTGATGTTCCGTTTCTGAAGTGCTGTTAGTTTTACACATGTGACGGGACAAAAGCCTCTCCAAAGCCCAGATTTTGTCTCATCAGTCCACACAATATTTTTGCAATTTTTTTTAATTTTTTTTTAGCAAATACGAGTCTGTGGTTTTCACTTTGAGGCTCTCTCATAGATGTCATGTTTGCCCCGTCACTTACTGTTAATATGCAAGGTTGTCAAAATCTAAAAAAAATAAATTAAAAAAACAGAAGAAATCTGTAAGGGGGCAAACCTTTTGTTTTTCACAGCACTGTATTAGTAAGTGTAGGGAAGATTTGATCGCTGTGTCTCTCTGCAGATTGTGGGAAAGCTGCTGGTGGTGGACATGAAGAAGGTGATGCAGAGGCAGGCTGGATAGAGGGAGCTGCCATTCTTCTGTCAGTCATCTGTGTTGTGTTGGTAACAGCGTTCAACGACTGGAGTAAAGACAAGCAGTTCAGGGGCCTCCAAAGTCGCATTGAACAGGAGCAAAAATTTTCTGTTGTCCGAGGAGGACAAGCTATCCAAATTTCTGTGGCTGAGATTGTTGTGGGCGATGTTGCACAAGTAAAATATGGTAAGAGGATACTGGTAGCAATTTCTCTCTCTTTTTTTCTTCTTTTTTTATTTAAAGTAAATATAAAAGAAGTTGAGATTTATTCTTGCTGTGTTCCAGGTGACCTTTTACCTGCTGATGGAGTCCTTATACAAGGCAACGATCTTAAAATTGATGAGAGCTCACTCACAGGGGAGTCGGACCAGGTGAAGAAAAGTCTAGATAAAGATCCCATGCTGTTATCAGGTAATTTCTAGTCTAAGTTTAGCATTACTGTCTTGTAAAGTATTCATGCCTCTTGGACAATATGGCTGAAAAACTTACTGTGATTTAAGCGTTTCATATCAGTTTCAATATCGATAATTAGATTAGCTTTTGTTGTAGTTATTGATATCAATAATTGAATCAGTTTTTGTTTTAAATATCTGGAAAAACTCCCAAACTTGGTGGTGTTACCTTAAACAGCTGCTGTGCCAGTTACTCAACTGATTGTTGCTAGGTAACCAAAGAGTGAGTAAGCTAGTTGAGAGGTTGAGCAACTAAAGTCTTTCCTCTGCCTACATTCCCCAGATTGCTGTGCTTATCCAGATCAGAGTTCAGTGAAATTATTGAATATTCTATCAGCTGTGCTATCTGTTGATATTGACAACAGTTATCAATATCATTATTATGATATATATTATTGATTTATTGTCCAGCCCTAGCTTGAGCCTACTCACATTTTGTCTAATTAGTCACAACCTGCTTTGGTTAGGTTGGTTTCAACCTAACCAAAGCAGACTGATTATATATATATATCTAACTTTAATTTGTAAAACATTCTGCAGCATCTATGTTTTTTTCCCCTTCCACTTTAATTATCCACAACCTTGAAAATTAACATCATGCACTTTGAAATGTTTGGGTGAAAAGCAAAACATAATGTGAAAAAGTGAACTAAATATGAAAACATTAGCAGTTTTTAAACGTTCTGTTGAGATGACGTGTTGATCTCAGGAAAAATAAGCTTTATGAATCATCTGGTCTCTTTGAAATCACACCACCGATATTACTTGCTTAGTATTGAATCAAAATATATTTTTAACATGCTTCTCTTGTTTTGCGTGCTCACGATGGTTTGCTGTGCAAAATAACACTAATCAGTGTTTGTTTATAGGGGATTAACTATATATATTTTTATACACTTTTTACTATGACTGTACTAATATGGTAACAAAGGGCTACAATATTTGTTAGAGTAAACTTTCCTAAAGTATCATCTAAAATGAGAAATGGGCAAATGTATTAATTAAAATAGCTTCTCCATAGGCTATTACACAGTTGAGGCTGAGATTTGAAAAGAAAAATATCAGTATGAGAATTTTTATGGCATTCATTGTATGTTTCATTGAGAAGGCCTGTGTCACTTAAAGACTTGTTAAAATAGAGTGAATTAGTGTTTCTATCCTGTGTCTGAATGTAATTGGCTCTAAGCTGTTGGTTACTAATGCCACAAATTTTGCTTCATTTTGTCTCAGTTGAAACCCCAGTTGACATCAACTGTATGAGCGCATATAAAGCTTTTCTCAAATGCATTTTGGGTTGCAACCTCTTTCACAAAAGTAGGAAAAGACAGAGAATTTATTTATGTTCTTCTGACCTACATCATATGATGTCTTCCTTTTTTGAATACATGAAGAAAAATCTCCAGAGGAATTTTTAGCTGCTACACGGTTGCAGCGTTTTAGTTCTTCGTTTCAGTTGGCACAAATGAAAATGGCTGTTTGATTGAAATGACTTTGATTAAAGGTTTGCTGGGTTTATGCATTAGCAGCATTTTCTTTCTGGATCATTATTTGTATTTATTAGCCCCATTTTAAAACCTGCATTTATTTATTTATTTTTTTTATTTTTTTTTCATGTGCAGCTTAATGTGTCAGATAAAAGCCCGGCTAAAGCAGTTTCTAAATAAGACTTTAGCTTAACATTTGTACCCAAATTAAAGGAAAACGCGAAGTCAAACGATGAGGCTATAAAAAGTGTATTTAAACAGGAATAAAATCAGCCAGAGGCACAACAAAAACTGTTGCTAATGGTCTACTGTTTTTACCTTTGATGCTTTTACTGATACTTTGTTTTCTGTTTAAAGGCACTCATGTAATGGAAGGCTCAGGGAAAATGTTGGTCACTGCTGTCGGTGTGAACTCACAAACTGGGATTATCTTCACTTTACTTGGGGCTGGCGAGGATGACGACGAAGATGATGAGGAGAAAAAGGAAAAGGAGGAGAAGAAAAAGCAGAAAAAAAGTTTGTGGCATTCTTGATTACGTCACCTTTTTGTTTTTAGTTTTTTAACCTAGTGTGTTTCAAATTGGGGGCTACCAGAGGGTGCTAGCCCTCTTCCCTCAGAGGGATAACTGGGAAGATGAGGGAGGCAAAGGGGAAGCAAAAATCCCAAAATAAATTAATCCCATAATTTCTATTTTATTTTACTTTTTTTCCATCACAATTTTTGTATTATGTTATTCAATATTGTTTTATTCATTAATTCTTTAAATACAAGTTAAAATAATTCATCTAAATGTTATTTATGATGATCATCAGACTGAAGGAATTTTCAAAATACCTCCTGGTTGATGAAGATAAACATTGTCTGATTTCTGTCACCAGACAATTTACTCTACTTAAAAACTTGCATTTTATTAATTGGACAAAAACGTATTTTAGTCAAATGTGAATCATCAATAATAGATCATTACAGGATATCTAGATGGAGCTAGAGAAATTCATATCATAAAGTCTGAGTTACAGCAGCCGTATTAACAGATCAACATTCAGTTTTTCACCACACAATATGACTTCTCAATAATATTAAACATGCAGGGCTTTGTAAGCACTGCACTTTCACCTCTAATATGAATGGTGTTCAGGATATAATATAATGTTGGAAACCTGACTCAGAAGTGATATAAATGTTCTGATTGTTTTTGATTCGTTAATGATCTCTTTATCCCCTCCCGCCCCATTCCAACCTGTCCCCCCCACCCCCCACCCGTCCCGCTTTCATCCCATTCCCCTTTACCCCCATTAGACAAGAAACAAGATGGATCAGTGGAAAATCGAAAGAAAGGTATGCTTCATACCCACAAATGCTGGTTGATTGCCTCATATTAACAAAGCCATGCCGTTAATTTGGCACCGACTGTTTTTATGCAGTCTTATTTAATTTTTTTTGCGGGATGCTGTGTCAGGGTGAAGTCGGTACGGGCTGTTCCGGGCTGTCCGGTGTAGCGTCTGGCCCTCCCCTCTCCCTTCCCTCGTCCTTCCCTGGCACATTGTGCTTTGAGCAGCAGGTGCTATTGAATCCAGTTATAGCGATTAGTGATGAAGAGATTAAAGCCTTGCAACAATTTTGGGGCCAGAACATCTGCTTTCCCACCCATGTCTCTCTCTTCAAGTTGTCCCTCATGATTTTTTTTTCTTTCCTTTTTTTAAGCTAAACTCTTCAGTAGGCAAACTGTAAGAACTCCACTAATGCAGTTGTTGATTTAAAGCAGTGATATCTGGGCTGTTTTCTGCTAATTCAGATAGCGACCCAGCCTATCTAGCCCTGCTGGGACTTTATGATCAGTCTGTGACCAGAACCCTGGCACTGCTCCGTGGTGCACAGATTCCCTCTCCCTGCCAGGAACCAACAGTAATCCTTTAGACTGAGATTACAGCCACCGTGTGAGTGCAGAGGAAGCCAGAGTGCACAGCAGCTGCACCACCGCTGTGCCTCTAATGCAAACAGTCAAATCCAGTGCCAGGTTACTGTCTATGGCGGAATACATTAAAAAGAGCCTTTGGTGAATTACGTAGGAGCGCTATGTGCTTCTGAAAACAACTCGATCAGCTGTAAAAGACTTCTCAACAGGACTTCTCAATTATTTAAGAAAAAAAAAAGTGTTTTAAGTTTAAGTATTTTGTCATTCTTCCATTTTGACTCTGCTGCATGTAGTAGTAACATATTTTTAAAAACAGCTTCTTCTTCCAAGGAATGCAGCCACAACACTAGTTGTTTACTTTTTGCCAGTATTACCTTTAGGAGAAAACATCCTGGCTTTCCACAGCATACTTTTTTTTTTCTTTCTTTTTTTTTCTTTCTCTCCGAGCGCTGTGTCACTTTGAATTTAATTGATAAATCCTTTGACTATTTTCAAGACAAGTACTGAAGTAAATGTACTATTTTGATAATTGTATTTAATCTGTCTCTTAGAGTTTATAAGTGAAGCATGTTCATACATTCAGTAAATTACATTACTCATTTCATATTACCAATAATTAATGAGCGGGTCATTTTATGGGTTTGCTTTCTTCATTTCATGATTTAAAGACACAAAATTTGATATAGTGGATATCATGGCTTGCCTGTGCTCCTATTTCTTTACATTTACTGTAGTTTTTTTTTGGTCCAGCTTTCTAATGAAACAAATTACAAATTGGTTTAAAATACATCAATTATGATGCGTTTTGGGTATGACATTAATAAATATTCTAGCACTCAACATTTTGTTGCTTCCAGTTGCTGTTAGTTGTTGTGTTTTTCTCTGTGATTTCAAGGCAGCAAATCGGACAGACTTTTATTACAAAGTTCAGAGAAGACAAAAAAATATATATATTATTCCACATTAAACTTTGAATGTTTGATGTCGACAGAGTTTATCTATATGCATACCAAATTCTGCTGCTTGCACTGTGTTTATGACGGCACAGTTCGGTCCATTACAGGTCTGCTTTAATCTGTTTGCTTTGTACGCTTTGCTGCAGCAAAAGCACAGGATGGTGCTGCTATGGAAATGCAGCCTCTCAACAGCGATGAAGGAGCTGATGCAGAGGAGAAGAAAAAAGCCAGCGTGCCAAAGAAAGAAAAGTCTGTTCTCCAAGGAAAATTAACCAAACTAGCTGTACAAATAGGAAAGGGAGGTGAGTAAAAAAAAATAAAATAAAAAATCTTTTTGTCTCAGACAATGTTCAATTGTAGATCTGCATGTGATTGGGCTTTGATTTCTCCGCAGGGCTGCTTATGTCGGCAATTACAGTCATCATCCTGGTGGTGTTGTTTGTGGTGGACACGTTCTGGTTCCAGGGCCTGCCTTGGGTCAAGGACTGCACACCCATTTACATTCAGTTTTTTGTGAAATTCTTTATCATTGGTGTGACCGTTCTGGTGGTGGCTGTTCCAGAAGGCCTGCCGCTTGCCGTAACTATCTCCCTAGCGTACTCCGTCAAGGTAAATTCTGCCAAGTGACCTTTAGTCAGTGCTTGACCAGCTTACACACACACCTTATTAAAGCAAGCAGGCCAGACTGTCGAGACGCGGCTAGCTGATGCCTTTAAGCCGTGCTGTGATCGCCTTTGTTTCCCGACAGAGATCGTAAGATTTTCCTCCTTCCTCTTACAGAAAATGATGGCAGACAACAACCTCGTGAGACATTTGGATGCTTGCGAGACGATGGGTAACGCTACAGCCATTTGCTCGGACAAAACTGGAACTCTCACCATGAACAGAATGACCGTGGTCCAGGCCTACATTGCTGAAAAGCACTTCAGGAAGATCCCTAAGCCGGAAGACATCCCCACCTCAATTCTAGACATGCTGGTCCTGGGCATAGCAGTTAATTCCGCCTACACTACTAATATCTTGGTAGGTGTGTTTAAAATAATAAAAGAAATAAAAAAGTACCCTATTTGTGAATTATAGTGTGAGTAACTAGATCTCGAAACATAACTTGTAGTTTCTTTCTTGTATTTCTTTTCCCTAGCCTCCAGAAAAAGAAGGGGGTCTGCCCCGTCAGGTGGGCAACAAAACTGAGTGTGCCTTGCTCGGTTTCTCTAACGACCTGAAGCGGGACTATCAGGCCATCCGCGCTGAAATCCCCGAAGAGAAATTGTACAAGGTCTACACCTTCAACTCGGTGCGGAAATCCATGAGCACTGTGCTAAAGATGGCAGACGGCAGCTTTCGGATGTTCAGCAAAGGAGCCTCGGAAATTCTCCTTAAAAAGTAAAACCTTTTTCTTTTCTGGTGTCGGCCATGTTGCCTGTAGGTCTTTCTGTTGATGTGAAAGTTGTTTCAATGCCACGGTTGGCCAGACTTTTCACTAAATTATGTGTAATAGCTTAAGCAGCCAAGAAGTTCAAGTGTATAACACCCAAACCCTTTACTTAAACTAAGCAGTGAGAAAAGGAGCCGGTAACAGCTCCGTAAGCCTCTTAATCAAGCAGGCTCCTTTTTAACCCACAGAAGGCTTAGTGTTCCACCAAATGACTGCAGCACACTTCTGAAATGTCGCCTTTTCTGTTTCCTCTAATCTTTATGCAATCTGGATCACTTCTGTTACATCTGAACTCCCAACATTCCCATCTTGTCGTACTTTACTTACATTTATGGTTTCATTCCCCGTTTTTATTCGATTTTTTCCAGGTGCTATAAAATCGTGACAGCGAATGGCGAGCCGAAGATCTTCCGCCCGCGGGACAGGGACGACATGGTAAAGAAAGTCATCGAGCCGATGGCTTCGGAAGGTCTCAGGACCATCTGCCTGGCGTACAGAGACTTTCCCACCTCCGAGGGTCAGCCTGACTGGGACAATGAAACTGACATTCTCACCGGATTGACCTGCATCTGCGTGGTGGGCATTGAGGACCCTGTGAGACCAGAGGTAATGACGCGTGCTGGCACTAGAGTACAATCTTAGAGATCCAAGCAAAATGTCATAATGGCCTAGTTAAAGTCCAGAGTCAAAGCCACCTGAGATTCTTTTGCACAGCAGAAAAAGGGCAGTTTAGGGCTGCAACTAAAGATTTCAGTTAATCATTAATCTATTGATTATTCTGACGATTTATCGGATATAAAAATTGGCACATTATGCAGAGTTTTTATAAAATCCATTTTATGCAATACTATAATTACATTAAAATGTGCAAATAAACAATTTATTTTTAAATAAGAAAATTGACATTTTATTGCCTAAAATGCATCAAACGGTACCTTAGAGCAAGCTTGATCATTTGTAGCAAAGCATTCATTAGCAGCTAAAAACATTTTCTAGCATCAACATGAAAAGATCAGCCATTTGTGCACAACATCAATACAGTGAAGGGCTAATCTACTGATTATTTTTTTGATAACTGGTTAATAAATGGATAGCAGTGGTGCTCAATAAGATTTTTTTTTTACAGAATTTGAAGCTGAAACTAAGCCACTTGAGTTCTGGGTAGAACGTATTTATAGGCATGTTTTTATTTGTATCTCAAAAGCAAAATGTATATAATTTTTTGTAAAATTCTCATCTAGTGCAATTATGTTTAGAAAACATCATTTCCCTTCCACTTCAGTTGTACACAAAATAAAACCTGAAAGAGTTCAAGGGTGTGAAAACGTGTGTAAGGCTCTGAACATATCTGGCCCATCGCAGAGGCAAGTGTTGATGCTGCTGAAATGTTGGCATATTTCCCAATCCCTCGTCTGCAGCCTGAATAGTCTTGGAAAGGTGATGATGGGAGAGAGGATCTGCTTTGCAACTTGACCATGTGACAAAGACTTGGTTGGAATCAAACCGGCAGCTCGGTGGGGTTTCCTCTGCCGGCCGCTCAGGCTTTCTAAGAAAGGAAAATGAGGGTCAGCGATTTTTTAAAACGGTTTCCCCTGAGTGAGGCAAAGAGACTAATGTGGACTTTGTAATGCCTCTTTAAGTGCTTGGCTTTCTGTATATTTTTGCTCGTCAGGTCTTTGACTAAGATAATTTCCGATGATCTTGCATCATCGGAAATGATGCAAGATGTGTAGACCAAGATGGATTCAATATCAGTTTTATCGTCGGGATTTTTAACCTCCTGACTTGAACGGCTCCATTTTTTGTGTGCGTGTGTGCCTCCTTCAGGTCCCGGACGCGATCAAGAAATGCCAGCGCGCTGGCATCACGGTGAGAATGGTGACCGGGGACAACATCAACACGGCGCGCGCCATCGCCTCCAAGTGTGGGATCTTACATCCGGGAGATGATTTCCTCTGCCTGGATGGAAAAGAGTTCAACCGCAGAATACGCAACGAAAGAGGAGAGGTGGGGCCATGATAAACGAATCTGGCTTCAGAAATTCCACCAGTAGCTGCTGAGAAATTGTGTTGAAACTTTATTCTTCACCTTCTCAGATTGAACAAGAGCGTATTGACAAAATCTGGCCCAAACTCAGAGTTCTGGCTCGGTCATCTCCCACGGATAAACACACCTTAGTTAAAGGTAGTGGCGGTTTAAATGTATAAGTGCATCTAAAACGGTTTTATCATTTTTGGCTTGTTTTGAACGGTGTTCATTTCTTTTGTTTAGGGATAATTGACAGCACAATAGCAGAGCAGAGGCAGGTAGTTGCAGTGACTGGCGACGGTACGAATGACGGTCCTGCCTTGAAGAAAGCTGATGTTGGCTTTGCAATGGTGAGCATTTCTTTGTTTTAAACATTTTCATGTTATCCTTATAAACAAGCTGTAAACGTATAAAAAAAGAACACACAAATCTTCCCCCTCTTGCTGTTTTCAGGGCATCGCCGGAACAGACGTGGCGAAGGAAGCGTCAGACATCATTCTGACCGACGACAACTTTTCCAGCATCGTTAAAGCCGTCATGTGGGGACGGAACGTCTACGACAGCATCTCCAAGTTCCTTCAGTTCCAGCTGACCGTCAACGTCGTGGCCGTCATCGTAGCGTTTACAGGAGCCTGCATCACACAGGTAAAGCGTTTTGTTAATGAGACCAGCCTGGCCATTGTTTTTCTGCACTGTTCCACTCGATTCAGATCTCGCTTACAGCACAGTCTGGGCTTTTCTCCCATTCACTTTGATTCCAAATATTGACTTTGTCCAAGAGCCATCTCATTCGGCTTGGCACTTCTTCCTTCGCAGTGGAAGTTGGAAAAAAACAACCATCTTCCTGTCATCTTCAAAAACCACTTCACCTAGCACAGAAACTTTTTAAGGAAAAACGTGTTTTTTTCAAAACCGCTTTTTCCGTTAAGAAAATTTATTTTTGCAATTTCAATTTTCACATTTCTGTGGTTAATGGAAATGCTGCAACTTTGGAAGTTTTGTGGGGCCTTACATACGCAGGTGTGTGTCTTTCCAAATCAGTGCCAATCAGCTGAATTCACCACAGACGTATTCCATTTCACTGTAGAAACATCTGTAGGATGATTAGTGGAAATGGCTAAATTTTGAGCTTCAATACAGTATTAAGTAAATGCATTAAATACTTATGAGAATCTTTTTTTCTTTTTGTCTTTATTTTAAAAACATTTAAGCAATTTTTTTTTTTGCATGTTGTCATGATGGGGTATGTTTGTAGAACGGGAAAGAGATAAACATAATGCAATCTGGAATCAGGCTTTAGCATAAAATGTGGAAAAAAAAAATAAAAGTACAGTGAACACTTCCAAACGCACTGCATGTTATGAACTATAAGGATGACTTCCTGTTTCCGCTCTTCCTTCTCTGCTGCTAGGATTCTCCCCTGAAAGCAGTCCAGATGTTGTGGGTGAACCTGATTATGGACACATTCGCGTCGTTGGCTTTGGCCACCGAGCCGCCAACAGAAGCCTTGCTACTGAGGAAGCCGTACGGCCGCAACAAGCCTCTAATATCCCGCACCATGATGAAGAACATTCTGGGTCACGCCGTGTACCAGCTAACCACCATCTTTACGCTGCTTTTTGTCGGTAAGAAGCTCTTTTCCTTCTGCATTTGTAAGATTCCTTTTGTTCCTTTTTAAAAAACCCTTTTTTTTTCCGTCTTGCAGGAGAGAAGTTGTTTAACATCGACAGCGGCAGAAACGCCCCTCTCCACGCCCCGCCCTCCGAACACTACACTATAGTTTTCAACACCTTCGTCTTGATGCAGCTTTTCAACGAAATCAACGCCCGCAAAATCCATGGGGAGCGGAACGTGTTTGAGGGCGTTTTCAACAACCCCATCTTCTGCAGTATAGTCCTCGGCACATTTATCATTCAGGTGAAACCAGACGGTAGACTTCTGTGGTTTTGTTCCATACAAGAAACTCCACTTGTACATGCAAAATAATTCTGTTTTCATTCTGCTCTTCTAGATACTTATAGTGCAGATTGGAGGGAAACCGTTCAGCTGTGTGGCTCTGTCCTTGGACCAATGGCTGTGGTGCACATTCTTAGGCTTTGGTTCCTTGCTCTGGGGACAGGTAGGACAATAGATGTCTTTCACCTTCATTCTAGCAACATATGTGCTGTTACACTGCCCCCTAGTGTTGAGACTGCAGGATGTGAATGGTTTTTACAGTCTAATTAAATGTGTTACATGATAAAGATACATTGGGGAGCATTGAATGTGTTCATTGGTTCAGAAGATCTATCAGAACAATTAATTATCTTTGCAGTCATAGTGGAAAAATGATCAAAGGGCAAAAATGCTACTAAATTTCCAATTTTTCATGTTGCAACCACAAGCATAATTTATTTTCCTAATTTTTTTAACGATGTAAAAATTGACTAAACATGAAACTGCCCGTCTGAACAGCGAGTCTGCAAACAGCTGACGGTGCTTTTTCCATACTACAGATATGTTTCGTGTGAATTATTTATCCCTCTACACGGACTGATGCCTTTCACCTGCATTATGCAGAAGCTTTCATTGGAAAAAAACTTTTTCCACTTCTACTTTTCATGTAATGTTTGACTTTGCTCCGTGTTATCAGCAGCATTTTTTTTTTTTTTTTACATTTTTTTTCCCCCGTTTTAGGTTTTACGGCATGTTTCACGTGTACGAAAGAACCGTCTTATCAAGAATAAAACCAACTCCCAAATGTTCTTTTTTCCCCCCACTTTCTTTTTTCCAGATCATCTCCTCAATACCCACGAGTCGCTTAAAATTTCTAAAAACAGCAGGTCACGGCACCCAGAAGGATGAAATCCCCGAATACGAGCTGGAGGAGTTGGACGACGTGGATGAGATCGACCATGCCGAGCGGGAGCTGCGCCGAGGCCAGATCCTCTGGTTTCGAGGCCTCAATCGGATCCAAACTCAGGTAGTCGTTGTTACATCTGCTTGCATGTTACACACCCCGCACACCTTGGGAATCATAAGCCATAAACCATTTAACTCTGTTGCTCTTCCAGCTTAAATCTGCATCGCGTTCCTTCTCTCTGCATTCTTAAAGAAAGTAAAGATCCCTCCTTTTTAATTCTTTTCTGCCTTTTGAGCTTCCGCGAATTTTGTTGCGCCTATTTCGGACTGAAACAGAGTCCATTCGCTGTAAGCTCGACTACTGTGGGAGGTCCTGATCAGTTTGGACGGAAATCACAGTGGAGCAGTGCGCATTGGAATGGATGGAAGGCTTCCGCAGAGAGAAAGAGTGAAATTCCGATCAGATTTTTGCATCACAGGCTTCCTCTGATCAGTGCCTTCAAACCTGATCACTTCCTTTTCTCACTATACCCAAGTCCAATTTCAAAGTGACATATATTCTCTGGTTTCTGCTGCCTTTTCTTTATTTTTTATTTTTTCTTTCTCTCCTCCCTCTCCTCTGGCTGTGTTGTTTTATTTCCCTCTGGGCTTTCTCCTGTCACGCTCTCTGATTCTTTGCAGATGGATGTTGTGAGTGCGTTCCAGAGTGGAACTTCCTTTCAGGGGGCTCTAAGGCGGCAGGCCTCCAACTCCAGCCAACAACAGCACGATGTAACCAATGTTTCTAGCCCTACACATGTAGCCTTTTCTACTACTACCACTGCTGCCACTGCTGCCAACTCCGCTTCTGCCACTGTGGGGTGTGAGTGCGTGTTCTCCTTTAGTGCATGAGACTTTTCTTCTTCTTTTTTGTTTTGTTTTTATTCTTCTAACATCTTTCTCTTCCTCTCTTTTTCTTACCTAATGTTCAACTTTTACACTCTCATACTTCCCCCCGATGTCCCAATGTTCCCCTACGTTTAATCCAAATGACACCAATCTACATCCTCCATACTGCTTTGATAACTCTGCCGTATATAAATGTCCTCTGTAACCAGGTCGCTTCAAGCGTCAAGGTGTTTTTATCTGTGTCATCCTGTTTTCTGTTCTGCTTCTGCTTGGGTCTGAGAAATGGAAACCTTTCACTGTTACCCGGTGGTGAACGGTGGCGGGGGAGGGGGAGGGTTTGTGTGTATCTTTTTTTATTATTATTATAAAGATTATATCCAGAATTCAGCAGGTTTGTCTGCGGCTGCCTCAGTCTGCTCTGTGCCTTCGTAGCAGTCATGGGTCTTTGTCGCAGCTCTCTAGTCCCTGGTTGGGTAAATGTTTTGAGTATATGCCCATGATCACGAGCTAAACAGAGGAACACCCATGACACGGAAACTTTGGAAATCTGATCAAGTTCCAGTGGATTTCTAATCAGTCAGTGGTTAAATAATGATCCCTTTCTTTCCGACTGGTGATGCTGTGGAAAAGATTGAAGTCAGATGAATGTTCAGTACCACCCTGCAGTCAAATGAAGCTATTAGGATAAAGTTTGTTGTTGTTGTTTGGGATGCATTTGTATTTGTCCCTCCCTTCTTTTTTTTTTTTTTTTTTTTGTCCGACCTAAATCAAGCAGAATACATGGAGAGTTTGTTTTTGAAATTGTTTCGCTGTTTTCCTAAGAGGGGGGAAAAAAAAATGTCTAAACCAAATTGGCTGAATCTGGAAATTGAATTTCCTTCTAAACCTAATAAGTGTTTGTACCACCCTGGGCAGCATTAACTGGCAATGAGTCTTTATTACCTTGAGAATTGCTTCAATTCGGCAACATTCCGTTTTTGAGCCTGAACAAACCCGATGAAGGTCAAGATTTTTATTTTTTTTAATTAGAAATGTAGAATTTGTCAAAAAAAAAAAATTGTAAGGGGGATGCACTTCTTCACAGCAATGTACTTGAATAGACTTTCAACCTCTTTTCATCTGCTTCTTTATGTTGAAACTGGATCTTTGTTGTTTGATGGCACCACTTCCAAAGGCCCTTGCAAGGCTTTTCCTCTCACTGACTCCTAGACTTTTTCTCTTTCAGATCTAACCAGGAAGACCTTCTCACCATCTGTGGAGTTTAAATATCTTGCACATGTCATAAAAGCATCCTCAGGGAATTCACGCACAGTTGAATGTAAAACAGTAACCCTCAACATTAACAGTTTTTCCCCCACCCCCACCATTGATTTAGGGGGAACTCCATCAGATCAACCACATTTTTATTCCCAAACTCTTCCTTACAGATATTCTCTTTGTCTTTATGTGAATACTTTTGTGATGGAATGTGTCCAGTTTGGCCAAAGTGATCTTTGAACGCCACTGACTTCCCACGTATTCTTCCTTAGATACTGTGAAATGTGTCATGGGCTATACTCAAAGGTTTACTGCCATTGAAATAAAGGTAGCGCCGCGCTCTGCATGGGTTCAAAGTCTCTGGTCTCGTTTGTGAGTTTTCTCCTCTTTGTGCTGTTCTCGACTTGTACACGAGCTTGTAGACATGCTTGGCTGCTGCAGCTTCTTTGTTTTCCCTCCACAAACATAAGCTACAACTGACCACCACTTGTTTTTCTCTCTTCTGTCTTTCTCTCTACTCTTCATCTATCTCTCTTTCTATCTCTCTGTCCTTTAGCTCTCTTCCTGTCTGACTCTTTGCTCTTTAATAAGCATGTCCAACAATGATGAACAGTCCTCTCCTTTCCTGGTCAAATGAAACAAACCTCCAAGCAAGAGATTTCTGAAAATAACACTATAGTAAATTTAGAAAACAAACCATCTTTAGATGGTGAATTTTTATATTCATGTCTTGCTCTAGAAAAATCTTTTACAGGGCTGTAGTTTCTCACGTATCACAACAAAGTTGAGGTTTTCTCACCACAAGACCAGGCTGCAGAGTTATTTGACCTACATCTAAAAACACACAGCTTGTTGTCTCTGTGCAAGAAGATGGATCACATTCTGACATGTTACTGCAGCGGCCATTGACCATCGATGACTTCTCTAAGAGAATTTGCCTGATTTGAGCAGATTAAGATTTCTTTTCAAAAGTCACAAACATTTTTTTTCTAATAGTAAACGTTAAACTGCCTTCCAGATGGAATCCTTATGGTAAAAATGAAACAGATTTTCTCAAATCTCAGCCTATCTCTGTTTAGTTGTTTTTTTTTTTTGTTTTTTTTTTAGAAGAAGAAATGCCAGTAATACAATTAGAGAATATCTCAGTTACTCTCTTTGCCTCCCAAAAAATATATTTACAGCATGTCTCAAAGCATAGAAATTTATCCTGTTATATTTGATATCTGAAGCTGCATTTTAGTCACTGCATTTAGATCGCCAGCAGAGGGCACCTTACATTGAGAAAATATGGCATTGCACAGCTCTACAGCTCAATAAGTGTTACCATTATTTTAATATAAAGACGACATCATTGAGAGGCTGACGCCTTTAGCATCTTACTTTGGATATTACCACCAATGGCAACACCAGCAGTGAACTGTAAGTATTCCTTGGAGAATATATCTTGCTTCAGAGATTTCTAGGAAGCAGCCAAACTTCCCAAATGCATCAGGTTTCACAACAGGTAGAATCAGTAGCTTTTACTTTCAGTAGCAACTTCCGCACAGAAGAAGGTTGTCGGCACAAGTTAGCACTTACATGTGGTCCGTTTACCGATTGGAGAAATGATTGGAGTTCTCATTTTTACGACTAACTCGGCAAGGTAAAATTTAGACACTACAAATCACCAGTTAATCTATTTTTTTTTTTAAAGTAATTGTGAAAAAATAAAGGTGTCTGCTGTAAACTGACCGTAAAGAAACACGAGTAAAACAGATGGACATAAAGTTTTCACTGAATCTTACCTTAATTTAAATGAACTAACATTCAGAAGTTCTTTCCCTAACATTGAGTGAGAACAACCAGTCTTTGAAATTTCACATGCACGTTTTCTGAGATACTCCTCCTTCACAGATTTGGTTTCCAAAGCCTCTAAAACTCACCTTATTACCGAGACATTAAAACCTTCCGTTCGGAGTGTGTTTTAACCCGGGGCGTTGGTCCAGGTGTTGACTTGAGTCTGCGTCGGTACGCAGCGCGACTAAAGACGTGCCTCTTCTTGTCCCTTCCTCCAGATCCGAGTGGTGAAGGCATTCCGCAACTCCATCTCCCTCTATGAGGGGCTGGAGAAGCCCGAGTCGCGGACGTCGATCCACAACTTCATGACCCACCCCGAGTTCCGGATAGAGGACTCGGAGCCCCACATCCCCCTCATCGACGACACGGACGCGGAGGACGACGCCCCCACCAAGCGCAACTCTGCCAGTCTGCCCAATGCCTCCCCACCCCCGCCCTCACCCTTGCCCGACGACACCAACCCGCCCGCCGCCCCCACCCAAAACCAGAACAATAATGCCGTCGAAAGCGGCAACCACCTCTTCCCGGAGGGCCCCAAATCAGGAACCCCGTCAGCCCCAGGGAGCCCGCTACACAGCCTTGAGACCTCCCTTTGATCTGACCCAGCTCCACACGGCTGCACCCGTTTTCTCACCCTGCCACCAAAAAGCTCCGCTCAAACGGCCGAACACTGGCAGAGGAGAGAACAGAGGTCTGGACAGAGAGTGGAGTCTTGTGTGAGCTTGGCTTGGGCTGAACTGAAAGAACAGCAAACATTCGTCGGAATGTACGGCTTGGTGTGGATTCTTTGATTTCTCTCTCTCTCTCCCTCCCGCTCTCTCTTTTTTTTTTTTTTTGTCTTTAGTTTTTCTCTGTTGGTTCTTGTTAATACCCTGCTGCAGCACCAGGAACTCGGTCTTCGTTGCACCCTCCTTGGTAATTTTTTTTTTTATTCCCCCCTCCCCCTCCCCCCAAGCAAGCAGGGGGGGATAAATAAACTCAGATTGAAAGTGACCTGTTTTTATTACTCTAATATTATTGCTGTTATTTGAATTGAGAAGGTGCGGTCCTCCTCTGGCCGTGAGGATCAGGGCTTGTAAGATTCTGAAAGAACTGTTGACTTCTCTTTATCTGAAGGGTGTTGTATATTTATTTCTTTGGCCCTTCTCATTCAAAACCTATTTCTGCTTTATTGGCTGTTAATATTGAGTTATTTATGTTTTTGGAAAAAAAAAAAAACAGGTCTGTTTACAAAGTTTGTAGATAGTTATTTTTTTTTTTTCTGTTTGTAGGCAAAAGAGCTTCCTGATGTATAATTCAGAAAACTGGGACAGTAAAAACATTATTAAGAGGATTATTTCAGATACTGCTGTATTTTCAGGAAAAAAAGGGTGTTTCTATTGAAACTTAACTATTTTTGCCTGCAAGTTTTGTTATATATTTGTCGATATAGAACCTTCTAGCCAAACCGATGAACATAAAGGCTTGTATAGAAAAAGAGGTTCAAGGGGTTACGGGGTGTTTTCACAGGAGACTCAGCTGGGAAGACGATGACGGCCTCTCTCCACTGACATCACTATAAATATTCTTCCATTTCTTTGATAGTTTTCATGTGCACAAAACGTTCTGGATTCTCTTTTCCATTCATTTTGGTGTGTTTTGAGAATTTCCACGTGTTCATGACTTTTAAAAGGGATTTTATTTTTTTTTTTTTAGAAGCCGTCTGGGCCTATACTTAACAAGCATCTCACTCAGAATCCAGCTGGGAGTCGGGAGGAAAACACGAACTCAGACCTCCTGCGTCCGCTTTCAGCTTCTAGAGGTTTTCCTTTTAGATCTGTGGAGCTGCGAAGTTTAAATCTTTGTAGTCACAGTTGCATCCTTTAGCGAAGCGGTTAAATCATAGTTAGTTCAACTTAGGCGCTTCGCCGCCGAGTCAGTTTTTCAGTGATACGGTCATTCCGACTAAATATGAATGTGCCTTGGCTACAACAGTGATTTAAATGATCCTGATCCCATCGTTCACCACTTTCAGGAAACTCACTCTTGTTTCTACAGCTAAAAGCAGGACCAAAAACTAAAACCTACACCTTCATTTCAAATGTTTTGGGTGGGGTAGGAAAAATGTCCTCCCTTTGGATGCTTGATAAATATGGATCCTGGTCATTTCATTTCATTTTTTTTTATTTTTTTTATTTTATTTTATTTTTTTATAAGCAAACCATTAGCGCCCTGCCAATGTGCAATACTGACATACATTTACTCAGGCATAAAAAAAAAAGAAATCCATAAAAATCGTTGTGTATTTAGGGAGCAAATTGTTGTCGGGCAAAAAGAAAATATCAGTTCATCCACTTTAAGATTATACTCTACAGAAAATTTAAGTACTTTTTCTGCTTTTTAAAAAATAAATTCTGTTTGTGTTTTCTTCTTAAGCCTGTCCATAAGACTCATTTCACTCATATTAAATGTTTCTGCATTTGGTTTGTTTGTAAAATAGTTTTGAAACCTGATGTACTGGAAACGCTAAAGATTGGACATGTGCATTTTTCAAGAAGAAATACTAGGCATACACTGGTATCTATCTGCACAGGGTACTTTATACATGCTGTACTGTGTTTATAGTTTTCAATAAAAGTTGTCACTGGACAATGGCCTTACTTTATTTTATTTAGCATGTGTAATGGTTTGCTGATGTCCAGGAGTTCTGCTTCTTTTAAGCGAGTTCTGATTCCACATTTTCCATACATATCGTGACATTATGTAGATCCCAACACTTGGAAAGGTAGGTGGTCAAAGATAGGTGTTTTTTTTCCCCCCCATCTATTTTCACATACTAACGGATAATTCTGCTATTTTATCGATTTCTCATCTTCAGGCTAATAAATTGCGCATCTAGTTTAGTGCTGCACTTTGAAACGACCCCACTTCTGAAAGTACAAATTGACTTCACCTTTTGAAACCTCAGTCTGAACAGAACATTCAATAATACACCCAACATAACAGAAGATGTCATTTCTTTCTTTAGGCGTCACAATTGCCATAACTGATTATTTTGAGCAAGTCAATATATCAAGCATACTGGTAAATGTTGGATAAAAATAGAGCAGCATTTTTTAAATAAATGTAATATGTTGAAATGGTTTTTCATATTAAAATATTTTAATAGCATTTTGTATTTGTCTAATGTAAAACCAGATATAAAACAGGCACAGCTTACCACACTTGTATGATTTGGGCTACATTTTATTTCCCTATTGGTTTAAGAAATTAATTTTTACAGTTTATTTCGAATGGATGCATGTGGGAAAAAAATGGCCATTCTGTTCTTATTTTCTCATGTTTTAAGACAGCGTTTCTCAACCCTGGTCCTCACTTCCCCCCTGTCCTGCATGTTTTAGGTATTTCCCTTTTGCCACACACCTGAATTGTATCTCGGGGTGATTAACAGGCTTCTGCAGCACTTGATGGTCATGCAATCATTTGAATCAGCTGTTCTGGAATAGAGGCACATCTGAAACATGCAGAGCAGGGGGGCGCTGAGGACCAGGGTTGAGAAACACTGTTTTAAGACATACAGTAATTAAATACATGCAAGTGAACTGCTCTTGTCCTTCATTTTCTAGAAGTAAGTGATTAAGAATGAAAATCAAAACCACAATAAAAATAACAAAAATTAATTCAAATTGTACGGTTTTTTTCCTCACAAAATGAATAAGCTTAAGGACATGAAAATATTTGTTGACTTACAATGAGATTTATTTTTTTTTATATTGCGCTTGTTAGTAGTAGTAGTAATAGTAGTAGTAGTAGTATAATTATTTTTATTTTATTTTCCAAGAAAACGGCTTCATTTAGTGCTACTACACATCCAGACTGGTAGATGGCAGTAAACGCCTCATTTGTTGTTTGGCGATTATTCAAAGATCTCCTATTGACAAGATGAGTTGCGCTTTATAAATTGGTTGCACCGTAGCCACCCAAAGAGTTTGTGTCTTCCTTTTACAAAAACGTGACCAGAGTGAGACCTCTTACTTTTCTGTGCTACGTTTACTTCTTGACTCTCCACAGAGATATCCTCTGCAGGTCCGACACAGGTTGAAGGTCTGTTGATAACAAGCAAGAACTTTGCAGTAAGTGCCGTAATCTGTCTTTAATAAGTAATTTCAGCTGAATGTAGGCAATTCTACCTGCTCCTTTAACACTAAGCCTGCTTGTCTCGGCTTGTTGCGTTTGTGGCTCAGTGTGTCAGTGGCAGGAATGAGACCTCCTCACCGCTGAGCTCAACATGAGAGAGTGGTGGATCCATGTGGGTCTAATTTGCGTCCCGCTGGTGGCCGTCTACCTTCACATCCCGCCCCCTCAACTCTCCGCCACCCTACAGAAGTGGCACAGCGCCGGGGATTTCTTCCACTTCAGAGGGAAGAAGATCTTCTATAGAGGTAGAAGCACACAGCACAGGGGGAAAAGATTAATCTCCAAATATCCACCTGTTTCCTGTCTCACATCAAGATGTTCTTCCCAGACTCCTACGGTGCTTTGGGAAGCTCAGATGTGGTCCTTCTGCTCCACGGCTTCCCCACCTCCAGCTATGACTGGAACAAGGTATGCAGTCTATACAGAGGAAGCTTAGCATATCCTGTATAAACACCAGGGTTGTCATGGAGGCCGAAGGCAGGAGGTTCATTTTCATCTTTTGCTGTATTATTAATCCAGCCCATCTCTGGTAGTCTCTGATTCTTGCAGGTTCCACATGTGAAACCCAAGAAACTGTAGAAATATATGCCATAAATTCATATTGAGAAGCCATTTACAAAATAGAGATGCATATGGACAAAGGAGGCCCTAGAACAGGGGTGGGCAACTCTAGGCCTCGAGGGCCTCAATGGTGTTTTGGTTTCGCAAAACACCATGATGGTGTCGGTCAACTCGTAGCCAAACAGCCAGGTCTGTATGGCTGTGGACTTGGCGTACACGATTTCCTCGTCAACTCCCACGGAAACCACAATGGCGTCGACCTTACCGAACTCATCCTGCAACTTTTAGATGTATCTCTACTTCGACACACCTGAGTCAAATCATGAGGTGGTTAGCAGGACTCTGGAGAACTTGACTGCACTTAGGAGGTGATTCAGCTGTTGGATTCAAGTTTGTTGGACCAGGGAGAGATCTAAGAGTTGCAGGACATCGGTCCTTGAGGACCAGGATTGCCCACCCCTGTTTTAGAATGTTTGGTGCCCTGGGCGAACCACCTTTCCAAAGCCCCCCACCTCCCTCCTACTCATTTCTGAAGAAGTTGACAGGCGAGAGGTGACTGTTGATGTGATGATGTATTTACGTGTCCTGTATGTTTTAATTTGCGTTTTTATTTCTATGTATTTTTATCTGTGCTTTTGTGAATACTATACAGCACAAGGTCATGATTAAGGTCTTGCAGTAAATATTTATTTGTATGTTTCGTAAATAAAATTGACATCGACATGTATTAGGTACTTTTGACATTCAGATCCTCCAGTTATAAGAGCAGGGAGTTGGAGAATTTTATAATGAGGGGCAGGCAGGGTGGGGCTGCTCGTTGCCCATGTCAGAAACCGCCACCGCATATGGAAATATGGGTCTGTTAAAATGAGCAATTTTGACGTGGAAAAATGTGTACAAATCCTGAAACGTTTTTCTTCCCTCGCAGATCTGGGATCCGCTCGCACAGCGCTTCCATCGAGTCATTGCACTGGACTTTCTTGGATTTGGTTTTAGTGACAAACCTGTGAGTCTGCATATTTTATTCTTTTATGTTTTGATGCTTTTCCTGGCTCTTTCCTTCATGCACATTTCCCCCTTATCTGCAACATCTCAGAGACCCCACAGGTACTCCATCTTTGAACAAGCCAGTATAGTTGAGGCCCTGGTGGCCCACTTGGGTCTCGGCAATCAACGACTCAATTTGATATCCCATGACTATGGAGATACTGTGGCCCTAGAGCTGCTATACAGGTAATCATTTTATAAAAGGTGTCAAAAGAATCCAGTGGTCGCCTTTAATTTCTTTCTCTTAGCTGTTTTTCACTTTGTTTTTCTCCGAAACTAGGAGTGACCAAAATCGGACAGGGCATCTGAACTTCAACAGTCTTTGTCTATCAAATGGAGGTACAGTATTGGCATTCTTTGGGAAGTAATTGTTACTTTCACAAAAGATGGGATGTTTTGCAAAATTAATCCAAAACACAATTGTATGGCTATATTTGTGTGTATGTGCGTGTGTGCAGGGGAGCAGGTTGGGATGTATTTAGGGTTGGAGGTAGAGACGTATGTGAGGTTGACAAAAATGACTCGGATGACATCCAACATGAACAAAAACATCTCATAGTATAGTATGACGTAAAATATTGGCAAAAATATATCATAGTATATAGTATGACGTAAAAT
>NW_006800634.1:0-2390 GCF_000485575.1 Poecilia formosa | reverse complement strand
TAAAAATATCTCATAGTATACTATGGCATAAAAAAACGGTAAAAATATCTCATAGTATACTATGGCATAAAAAAACGGTAAAAATATCTCATAGTATACTATGGCATAAAAAATTAGCAAAAATGTCTCATAGTATACTATGGCATAAAAAATTAGCAAAAACATCTCATAGTATACTATGGCATAAAAATGGCAAAAATATCTCGTAGTATAGTATGATGTAGAAAATGGCAAAAATATCTCATAGTATAATATGGCATAAAAAATGGCAAAAATATCTCATAGTATAGTATGACTTAAAAAATTGGCAAAGAAATCTCATAGTATACTATGGCATAAAAATGGCAAAAATATCTCACAGTATAGTATGATGTAAAAAAAATGGCAAACATATCTGATAGTATAGTATGACTTAAAAAATTAGCATAAATATCTCATAGTATATTATGGCTTAAAAAAATGGCAAAAATATCTCACAGTATATTATGACATACAAGAATGACAAAAATATCTCATAGTATACTATGGCATAAAGAATTGGCAAAAATATCTCACAGTATAGTATGATGTAAAAAAAATGGCAAAAATATCTCATAGTAAAGTATGACTTAAAAAATTAGCATAAATATCTCATAGTATACTGTGGCATAAAAAAATGGCAAAAATATCTCGTATAATAGTATGACATAAAAAATGAACAGAAATATCTCATAGTGTAGTATGACTTAAAAAATTGGCAAAAATATCTCATAGTATACTATGGCATAAAAATGGCAAAAATATCTCAGTATAGTATGATGTAAAAAAAAATGGCAAAAATATCTGATAGTATGGTATGACTTAAAAAAATTAGCATAAATATCTCATAGTATATTATGGCATAAAAAAACGGTAAAAATATCTCATAGTATAGTATGATGTAAAAAAATGGCAAAAAATATCTAGTATTATAGTATGGCATAAAAAATTGGCAAAAATATCTCACAGTATAGTATGATGTAAAAAAAATGGCAAAAATATCTGATAGTATGACTTAAAAAATTAGCATAAATATCTCATAGTATATTATGGCTTAAAAAATGGCAAAAATATCTCATAGTGTATTATGACATACAAAAATAACAAAAATATCTCATAGTATAGTATGATGTAAAAAATTAGCATAAATATCTCATAGTATACTATGGCATAAAAAATTGGCAAAAATATCTCACAGTATAGTATGATGTAAAAAAATGGCAAAAATATCTCATAGTAAAGTATGACTTAAAAAATTGGCAAAAATATCTCATAGTATAGTATGATGTAAAAAAATGGCAAAAAATATCTAGTATTATAGTATGACATAAAAAATGTACAAAAATATCTAGTAGTATAGTATGGCATAAAAAATTGGCAAAAATATCTCATAGTATACTATGGCATAAAAAATGGTAAAACATATCTCATAGAATAGTATGATGTAAAAAATGACAAAAATATATCATAGTATACTATGGCATAAAAATGGCAAAAATATCTCATAGTATAGTATGATGTAGAAAATGGCAAAGAAATCTCATAGTATACTATGGCATAAAAATGGCAAAAATATCTCACAGTATGATGTAAAAAAAATGGCAAACATATCTGATAGTATAGTATGACTTAAAAAATTAGCATAAATATCTCATAGTATATTATGACTTAAAAAATTAGCATAAATACCTCATAGTATACTATGGCATAACAAATGGCAAAAATATCTCAGTATGATGTAGAAAATGGCAAAAATATCTCATAGTATAGTATGGCATAAAAAATTGGCAAAAATATCTCATAGTATACTATGGCATAAAAAATTGGCAAAAATATCTCATAGTATAGTATGGCAAAAAATTGGCAAAAATATCTCACAGTATAGTATGATGTAAAAAATGGCAAAAATATCTCATAGTAAAGTATGACTTAAAAAATTGGCAAAAATATCTCATAGTATAGTATGATGTAAAAAATTAGCATAAATATCTCATAGTATATACGGCATAAAAAATGGCAAAAATATCTAATAGTATATAGTATGATGTAGAAAATGAACAAAAATATCTCATAGTATAGTTAGTATGACTTTAAAAATTGGCAAAAATATCTCATAGTATAGTATGATGTAAAAAATTAGCATAAATATCTCATAGTATATACGGCATAAAAAATGGCAAAAATATCTAATAGTATATAGTATGATGTAGAAAATGAACAAAAATATCTCATAGTATAGTTAGTATGACTTTAAAAATTGGCAAAAATATCTCATCGTATAGTATGATGTAAAAAAATTAGCAAAAATATCTCATAGTATATACGGCATAAAAAATGGCAAAAATATCTAAAAAATGGCAAAAATATCTAAA
>NW_006800633.1:130712-147834 GCF_000485575.1 Poecilia formosa | reverse complement strand
GGTTGATGTTTCTGTTATCCCTCTCAATGGATCTTGTGTTTTTTTTGCAAGTATTCTTGCTGTTCGAGATGGTATAGTTTTTGGATTTGATGTTGTCATTGTAGCTGTTGTAGTTTTTGTTTGAGAAGCTGAAATTCTCATTGCCGTTTGTGTAGTTTTTGTTAGACCTCTTGTGGCATTGGATGTAGTTATAGATGATATTTGCAACAATTCAGCTTTTATTACTAGATTTGAAACAGGAGAGAAACACAGCAGATCAATGGAGGCACGACAATATAAGGTTCTTTTACATTTCTTGTTATTGTATTTTTGTCATAAATGTATCCAATGTGTTGTCTTTGTAACTTTGACTTGTAGGAAAACTATTTTCACAGCTCAGTAATGTCATGGTATCATTTTTAAATCATGAAATTTATTTATTTTTTTAAATTAAATTTCAGTTTATTTCAATTTCTGTAAATATCAGCAATTGACAATAAATGTAATTTGATTTAAAGATATCCTCACTGGTATATCAGACAGCTTTTGCCAATGCTCCACGCTACTGCTGGTGTTCTCTCTAAAACCAGGAAGATAGAGCACATCACCCCACTTCTAACCTACTTACACTGGCTCCATTTAGCTCAACGATTATACTTTATAATACTTGAGTAAGTTTATACATCACCAAATAAATACATTAAATATCTTCTGTTTTATCAGTCTTCCAGACCACTAATCTCTTCTGGCTCTCGTCTACTCTGCATCCCCAGAACCAGATATAGAGAAGCAGCATTCAGCTTCTATGCACCTCATGTCTATGGAATGAACTTCCATAAAACTGCCAAACATCTGAAACCCTGAGTTCATTTAAATCAAGACTAAACTCCCACCTGTTTAGAGTTGTTTTTTAACCATAATAAATGGAACATTGACCAACATATTTTATGTGTTTTGATCATTTTCATGACAGCACTTGGCAAAATTTTATGTTTGTTACTGGTTTTCAAATATATTGACTGTAAACACGTGTTGATGTTTTTTATGTTTTCACAATGTAAAGCACTTTGAACTGCCATATTTTTAAATGTGCTGTAGAAATAAACTTCATTGTTTCAATAATTAATTTCTTTTAGGACACTTTCCTAAAAAGTAACTTCAATTCAATCACACCTTTATCCCAATAATGTCTAGTTAACCTCAACCTCAACTCATTATTCAAATTAGTTTGAAAAGTTTTCCATCTAAGGAATGCCAGCAGATTGCATCATTGACTTGCAGCTTTCACTTCTCCAGGAGCATGTTCGACAGTACACAGTCGCTTATGTAATTGTTTACTTTACATAATCACTGTATGTGCATATAGTAATGGTGGAAGAGGAAACCTCCCTTTTAACGGGAAGAAACCTGTTGCAGAACCAGAACCTGGGTCAGTATGAATGGCCATCTCCCACCACCAACTGATAATATAGAACAGACGCACAAAAAGAACTCAGGGGACTGCTTTCTATTTTAATGAAAATGATAACAGCAGGACAGAGATCACTTTTAGTTGTTGGCTGAATCACAGCCAAACAGAATGCCAGAAAGCTGGAGAAGTTGAGCTAGTCTGTGACAAACGGCGGTTATGTTTTAAAAGAGAGGGGCAATCAGTTTTTCACACAGGGACATGATTTTTTTCCCCTCCAATAATTATTTAAAAACTGCATTCTGTGGCTGTGTTGCCCTTGAATAAGATTTCAATTGCTTTGATGTTCTGAAACTTATGTGTGACAAACAAGAAGGTGAGCGCTTTTTCACACCTTGGTACCTTATAACAATATGGAAATATTTTTGAGTATTTTGTGAATTTATTAAACAATTTAAGACCATAATATTAACAGCATTTGCTTAATACTTTGCTGATGAAGCTCAAAATGAGCCTGTAATTTTCTATGTCCTGGAGATAGAACATAAAACATTAGACAAGTAGAAAAAAAATATTGTCAATAGAATTTTTTTTTTTACAAAACACTTGTATTTGCCAGGCTAAGGTAAAATACGAGGCTACAGATCCAGAGCAGTCTCCAAGCTGAAGAGCCGTGCCACAAGAGCCAGCTCTCTGAAAAGAGCCAAATCCCATCACTACAGATGACAGTACGTTAGATAGCGTGGAGTCAAAGGAATTCTGTGTTCACCTCCAAGACAAGATCGTCTTGTGGCACAAATCTGGGAAACAGAAAGATTTCTGCTGCTTTGAAAGTCCAAATTAAAATCGTAAATGGAAGAAGTTTAGAATCACCTAAACTTCTAGAATCATTTATAAAATATTAAAATCATACTTATAAAAACTAACTCTTTTTTTGTCCAGAAGTCTCTTGTAACCTTCAAGTTAACACACACACACACACGCACACAAAACAAACAAAAATTTTTTTTTTAAATACACAATTTATAAGTATGACTTTAGGTCCCTGTAAAACCTTGCTACGGCTCTGCTCAGCCTCTCGCACAGGCTGCTGAGTCACAGCCGCGTTGGAGAGCGAGTCTGTCTGCAGCCCAGCCGAGTGGAGCCGCTGATCAGCACAACTTTCTCCAGGTGAATTAAGTTTACAATGAGTTTAATAAATGTTGATAGTGACGGACATCGCGGTTTCTTGCGTCCGTAATTCGCTGACTCGCGAGTGATTTTTAATTTAAAAAAAAAAGCTTTATTATATGCCCCTTGTTAGTTTTACTTCTAATAAACACAGGAACAAAGTAACTGAACTACAAAAATGTTCAGGGCTGCTTTAGGGTTTGAGCTTTAACCGACGGCTCTCTAAAATATAACGGGGTAAAGGCGCGCAGTTTTCCAGTAATACTTCAGCGCACTGTCAGTGTAGTGAAAGTATTAAGTAGCCGTCCAAGAAATTACTCAAGAGTAAAAATTCAATGTTTGAAAGAGGCTGCTCAAGTAATGAGTAATTGTTCCATCATAATACCCGATTTAATATTTAGAAATGATATAGTCAGACTGACAAAAGTAGAAAGTTACGGGAAATTTTGTATTTAAAAGACTAAAATTTGAAAAATGCAAATACCTAATATAATTACAAAATAACTGAATGATGAAGGACATTAATATATAAAACGTGTCTTCCAAGCGACAGCGTCACAATAAATAGTTGTTTAGTCTTCTTGTGGACTTTTTGTTGTCTCTATTCACATCTGGCGGATTTTCACCCTCACTCATGAGGTACAGCATTATCACCTTGCCAAGTAAAGTGTACAAATCTCTAGATCTGCCTAATGAAACAATTTCAGGAAATAAAAATTGATGTAAATGAAGTGGAGAGTTAAAGAAAAAAAATAAATAAAATTTTTGATGGCCAACATTAGTGGCATGACCTGGATTGATCAATTGCTCCTCAGTTGAGCGGTCATGGGTGTGAACAGCATTAAAGCGCAGCTCTTGAGGTTTGGAAACGCAAGATTTGTGTGTAGAATTTTGTGGAAAGATATTAATTTGATGCAATTTGCAAAAAAAGCTGTAATGTGTAATGTGGATAAAGTTAAATGCTGTGAATACTTTCTGGGCGCTGTGCTATTCATTTTTGATGCCAAAGTAAACATGATTGTCTCCTTTATGTTACCAGGGCTAATTTTAGTTATGGGATCTAAAAAAGGACATTTATATTTTCCAATGGATATAATCCATTTTTTTAAACTGTCAATTCACCGTCCTTATAGACTGAGGCTGTTTCTACTTTAATATTAGAGCAGACATCATGTTAACCTCACATAGACAAATAAATTTGTATTAGTAATGCATTTTCTACAACTTTTAATAAACAGGGTAATTTAAAGATAATACATAAAACCACAATCACTCACCAACAGTGGTAACAGCAATCCAGATGATTAAAGTCACAAACAATGTATTAGCCATTGTAAAAAAGAAACTTGGAAAAACTAAATCTCATAAAAAGACTGAAGGCTATACAAACTGTGATGTCGATGACACCTGAGAGTCTGAAAATGTAACATGAGTGTGAAATCATTTCTGATGGGAAATATCAATCAGTAACCACTCCTTCCAGGGTGTTGCTGGGTAATAAGAACTTAAGGATTCCAAGTAAAGATTGCTAAATTGCTTGTAAAAAAAAATGCACATGCAGTTAATGGGCGTGTTGCATGATGTTGTCTGACTCTGCAGAGGTCCCTCACGCTCCTGTCCTGCATGTTTCAGATGTTTTCCTGCTGGTTGGAATGGCTGATTAAAGTGACTCCGCAGCAATTGAAGGCATTATGACGTTTTTCAATTATTATTAGTAACTAACAACACAATAAACTGCAAAGGTTGTATGAATATCTAATGAAAATGTAGTAGTGACTAGCAGATGGTTGCTATGCAAAACTGGTTATCTAGCAACTGTTGCTAATGCATTTACATTTTAAAATGGCTCCACCTCTGGAATTGATCGCCATCTGACAGTGAACATATGTGAGAAGTTTGATGCTTGTGTGTAAGAATCCAAGCAATTCTTACACCAAATCCCCCAGACGACTAGTTGCTAGGAGCAAGGATCTGCTGTAATGCTCCTTCGTCCACCGAGGATGCAGCAGTCTGTCACTGATGGAGCTCTCCGGTTAATGTTCACACTTATAGCTTACCTAAACCTTCAAGAGTCCTACCTGTAAAAATTGGCTGTTCATTGTTGACTTTTTGTTGCCTTTTTGACAGTATTTTTGTGTTTTTATGATGTAAAGCACTTTGGACTGTCTTGTTACTGAAATAGGTTGCATTTCAGCTGAATGTGTTGAAATGTGCCGCACTTCAGCACATTTCAGCAATTTGATTTCAAGTCAATCAAGTTACAAATAAACTTTAAATTTAAATGTTCAAAACCACGTTTAATGATCACATTTACCACGTGGAGAAGAAATAATAAAAAAGGATATATGCTTTAGTTTTGATTTCTAGCTGACTTTTTGACATTTAAGCTTTCGTCTTTTCTTAAATATAACATGACCTCTGGTTTATTGTATGTTTAGTTTTATTGCACCTCCGGTCACATGTTAAGGTAAACCTGTTTAGTTACTTGTTAACTCAAATAGCAAATAAGCCGTTGACAATGGAGAAATTCATTCATTTAAGGATCTGGACATACTGAGGATGACTTGGTATATTTTGCAGTGAGCGTCAGAAAAGGAAGAAACTAGATTTAAGTAATTTTAAAAGCAATGTGGTGTCAGACAGACTGGTCAGCGTATTTTAGAAGCTGAAGGTCTACTAGGATCTTCTCTGCCAACCATGACTCTCCCAGCATTCTGGGGGGGTGTAGGCGGAGGAAAGGCTTTAGCCACTAAACCTGTCATATCCAGCTGCTCATCAACTAACTGACTCACTTTTTGGTTGAGCAACTTGCGTAGTACCAGGTTAAGGTTTTGCCACCATGCCTCATAGCTGCTTCAAAAAAAAAAAAAAAAAAAAAAAAAAAAAAAAATGGCGTGGAGTGAAAACTGCACTATTTCAGATATTTAAAAGAAAAAAACTAAACAATTATTGATGTTGACAGATATGTTTTTTAGTCATGTCGTCCAGCTCCGGCAGGAGTTCTCTGTATGAGATCAAGTAGTAGTCTCCAGCTGTTTCTCAAAACCAGGAAACCCGATATTTGAGGGGTTGAAAATATCGGGATTTTCCAGATATCTTGGCTGAATTAAGCTTCGATTCAGTTTCACAAAAGCAGTAGTGCATAAGTGACCAAAACGTAATTTTGGCTTCCTCCGAGGATGTCTCCAGCTGACACTCACTGAGAGCGTCTGTAATCAGAACTGTGACTATAATAATAATAATAATAATAATAATAATAATGGAGGAAGTTGGGTTGCGGTCTGAGAGAGAAATTCAGATGATTGATTTGAATTTAAAAACATTGAAGGTAAAAAACAAAAAAGAACCCACATGAAAAGCAGTTTAAGGTAAAGTAATAAACTTTGCAAAGCAGCGTTTGAGGGGTTGCAACAAATCATAAATGAATTCCAGTAAATGTGTCTGTTTTAAAACCAGGATGGCAAGAATCTGGATCAAAAGTACAAGAGAAACATTGTGCTTGAGCATAAAAAGCTGAAGATCACAAAACTATGCATCGTCATGTAATTTTTACACCATATGCTTGTCTAGAACAACTTTAAAACTCATGCAATATTTATCACATGGCCTCCAGCAGAAAAGGTTGTTTCACACAACATCCTGGCTGCACAATGTTAAAAATTAACCATAAAGAAGGGGGAGAATTATTCTCCTAAAACACCAACACTCAAGCACAAAAAGGTACTTTAAAAATTGTATTGCACAACATAATGTGCCACCCAACAGTTGAATCCTGGAGTGCCAACTTGACATCCATCTCCTTCCCGTGCAACGATCCTGCTCCAGAACAGGCTAAGAGCCAGGATTACACAATCCTGATGCCTTATCTGTCCAGTCAGCGGTCACACCGAGCAGAACAGAAACCAGAATGTTTTATCACCGATTCCATGTTATCTGTCTGTTTTGATCTGTTTTATAAACCAGCATTAAAATACCACTCATTTGTTTTGGCAGCAAGTACTATAATATTTTTAACGTTATGATGGCAGAATATACCATTATCAATTCTTAATCTATATGGACATTGCTACTGTCAAATTGTGTTTTTGAAGACTACTGTTGTTCCAAGTTTGACTGAAGGGCTTTAATAGACTACTGCATGGCTCATAAAGAAGCAAAGGTGTTGTATAAATTTTATCTTCAAATCAAGTTTATATTGTAAATGAACTTTAGTTTCAGCATAACAATTTCAGTATTTACATACATCATTTAAAACATGTACTTATTTACATCATAAACATGCTTTTGCTGCTAACAATATACATTTTATAAGTTTCATATCACTTTACCTTGTCTGTTGATTATTAAACTGTCTTTGCGCTAACAGTTAAACTGGAAATTGTCTCTTCAAAATAAAAGCATCACAACTCAAACAGTAAGTTAACCATAGTTAAAACTAATTAAGGGCAATACTTAGGGACCTTGTAAGTCATTAGTACATTATAGTCAACCTTTTGTCCACATATTCCCAGATTTTTTCAAAATGTTATAGATTTTAAATTTTATCCTGTTGTTCTGTTTAAATATTAAATTTACAATAAAAAAAAGAGTAACAAGAATGAATCTGCTGTCAGATTCACTTATTCTGTTAATAAGTTTAAAGTTGTTCATTGGAGCAAATAAGTAACTCCTTGAATGATATGATTATGTCGTTTTTTAGTTTAGGGTAGTGATTAGTAATGTTTATTTTAGGATAACTACGGATTCCAATGATCCACAATTGTTTGCTAATGAGGCGCCTGTGTTTTCTTTCTTGTCTTGAAAGTGCTTCAATTCTTCATAATCATCCATCAGTGTGGAGCCACACCTCCTGAGCCTGGTTTGGCCTTGGTGAATAGGATATGGCTGTGATGAATTGATCACATTATGCCAAACTTAGTTTTGTCTTTTATCTTGGATTTCTGAATCCTGCGTTTGTGAAACAGCCTTCAGATCTTGACCTAACAGAGCCACTCTGGCACGTTGTGGAAGGGGAGAATTGCATCATGAAAGTACAAGCAAAAAGTCTGTAACGACTGTCATGCCATCATGTGACTATGGACCAAAATCTCTGAATCTTTGGTTACATCTGGTTGAAGCTACGCCACAACGAATTCAGGTGTGTCTGGCTTTAATAAAGCTACAGATGAGTGTGTGCATATTTTATCTTATTTATTCATTGTTTTTTGTATTTTGTGATTTTGGGTTTCTCACTTATTTTCACTAATTTAATTGTTTTGTTGATGAGCACTTTACTGAATGGCAAATTTCTCTATGATTTTTAAAAACCTGGTCTTAAGTATTTTTCTTTAACAGCAGTACAACAGAAATGTGTTTATTGCTTTTGTGCGGAATAAATAAGTTTATGGAATGACTAAAACTTGTCCGGGAAATGCTTATCTTTTGTCAATTGCCTTTGATGTCGCAAAGAGTTTGCAGAGTGTTACTCCATCAAATCCAATACACCAACGCTCGTTAACAATTTCTGCCTTTGACTTTATAGGTCACATAAAGATACTGGAGGAATAAAGTTTATATTTTCAGTTTTTATTGCTTTTATAGCTGGCCACCAGTCCTCTGTTAACACAAGAGCTTGATTTATTCATTAATCCTGACATAATTACATTTAAAAATCATTGAATAGTTTATTTTCAATACATCTCAATCTATTTTCTTTGAAGAATATTTTGACCCACCTGCATCATGTGTCATCACAAACATTTGGTTACCAAGGAAAACAGGTTGGAACTACACACAATCTGACCTTCGACTTAAAGATTTGTTTTGTTATTTTTTGTTCCACCAAAGGCATAAACCAATAAAATTATGCCTAAATAAATTGAGCACAAAGTTGCCATGAACTCAACCGAACTGAGATTAGGGATGCATAGGAAGATGGAAATGAAGGTTTTTATTGCACATGAAGAGTCACTTCATTGCTGGTTTTATCTTGACTTTGAATCTCTTCACTGATACCATCTTCAACTCTTGCTTCATTTCACCTTCATCTTGGGTGTTGGTTTGAAGAAAGAGGTGGATTAAACAGCCATTTACTGTTATATCATCATGACAAAATGACAAAGATGTATCACACTGATTATGGGAAAACTACACCCTCGACAATCCTGCATGTCCCTAGAGACAGGTTTGAAAACTGATAAGTTGTAAAAGTCTGTCATGTTTTGGGATGGTGAGGCAGACACAGTGGACCCAGGTTGATGTGGAGGAAATGATGACTTAATGACAAATATGCACAATAATCCAAGCAGCACAGGAGAGCAGAGGCTAGGAGCTCTGACTGGTAGCAACTGGTACATACTGACAACAGACTTGACAGAGACAAGACAAGGACTCAACAAGGAACACAGGTGGGACTAAATACACAAGGAGGTAATCAGGGGAAACAAGACACAGGTGGGAGCAATCAAGTGGTAGACAGGACAAGACAAGGAATCAATTGACACAGAACCCAAAATAAACACAGAAAAAACCAAATCCTCACAACATCAAAAATGGATATTATTAGCAATCAGATTAAGCAAGCAAGTTTAGATGTGTTGACTAGCGTGCAGAGACAACACTAACAGTGGCTGCCCATGGGAGCATTTATGAAGAAAATTAAGAACAGTTGTTTTTATTTTATATTTATTGGTGATTTATTCTTTTATTTTTCTTGTTTTTGTAAATCATACTCTGGGTACATGCCATAACCTTGACTGGGGACAAAATATTTTTTTGGCATATCTAAGTAGTGCAGTTTCCAAATGTTAAATACAACAAACAAAGGTAAACAGCAGTGACGTGCGGTCAGGGAAAAATAATATATAATAATAAAATAATTTATTGCTATTTTCACCCTGTGGTTTGCACTATAAAGTACCTATATTTCACTTAGCTTAGTTCTGATTTTTTTTTTCCTTCAAAATCGTTGGATTTTCGCATTTTCCCATTCAAACACTCAGAAGCGAAGCTGGTGAGGCAGCAGCGAGCTGAGCCTCACCTGGGATTGCGCAACCTCTCGTTAACTGGCTGCCATTCTTTGAGAGCATGGTGAGGCAGGCAGTTCTCTTGCCTCGTGGCAGGGGGCGCTCATGATCCCAGATATTGTGACACCACAACTGCAGAGTAAGACACAGTGAGCTAGCCATGGAGCTAGCCATACAGTAAATAAGTAAAGTACAGCGATATATTTGTTTTCTCCTCTCTTCCGACGTCTACATGAAAGACTACTTTTCTACACTTAAACAGTTTTAAAGTAGATTTTCATTTGAGGCAGGAGATAATAACTAAAGGAAGACCAACGCCGGAGCTGAAAGTTTTACTTCGAGACGGTTCGATGATTCTCAAACGGAGTAGAAAAGACATGCCCAGGATAGACTTGGCTTTGGATGAACGGATATCTTTGTGCAGAATTAGCGATGCATGGATTCCATCGATAAGTAAAGGTAAGACAGCAATAAGATGTTTTTGTTTATTTTTTTTAATGAAATGTGCGTTTTGTGGGCTACAGTTTGTATGTCTAAATAATTCAGTAAAGTAGAAGCGGTAGCTAATCTACCACAGCAATTATTTATTAATAAAACATTAAGCATAAAACGTACTACAACAATAGACTGAATGTTCTGTTCTGTGTGTTTTTTTTTGTTTTTTGTTTTTGTGTTAAATTCTAAACCATGAAGTGGCATTATTGTCAGTTGCTATGGCAGCGAGTCTGCGAAGGCTCCACAGCTATGATCCTTTGCTGTGGATCATAGCACGAAATTAATACCTACATTTCTAAGTTTCACAGAGTTAACGCGGCTGTGGATGAATGTAAAAGAATAGTCTTTTTGCCCCCCAGCGTTGTATGCCTGCACGAAATTTCCGTACGTCCAATAACATGCATGGTGTCTATATAAGTCGTAAGTCAGTGCCTCACCAGCAATGAACCTCACCGCACGTCACTGGTAAACAGTGGTGTTCTCCAAGGTTCTAATAGAGGTCCAAAACTTTCTACCAGTCTGTGCTACTGTAGGGGGGAATCATCAGGATTATCAGTATTAATTATTGCAGCTGTGCTGATGACGGACCGCTCTGCATTTCTGATTGTCCTAACTTAGGGTGACAAGATTTTGGTTTCTGAAAAATCAGATGACTTTACCTAGGCCTGAAACAGTTGTCATAATCTGTACACTTAAAGAAGACTTTTGATCTCAGCATATTTACAGTGTGCTTTCATTATGTGCTCAGAAAAGCTGCAGTATGTAACTTTTATAAAACACATTTTATGACATAACATTGAGCTCCTCTAACAATAACAGCAGATAAAGGGTTTTTATGTACCAGTAAGTCGTTTCTCTGCCATTAACATATTGAGCAGCGAGTACATGAGGTTGATTGACAGCCCTAAGACCCCCCTCCTGGCTCTGATTGCTTGTTTTTGATTGGAGTGGTACATTTCTTCAGACCACAATAGAAGCTCAATAGCTACATTTTTTTGCTCAATCTGACTTCTAATTGTATCAGTTGTTATGTTTGTAATGGGCATCCCACCTTGTTGAAGGTGTAACTTTCCTGTTATCAGAATGATACTCCGAATACCTTCAAGTCATTTTATGTTGACATGAGATGGGTGTTTAAGCCACCCTTTTTTTCCCAACCAACATCCAAGGTGAAGTTGAAATGGATTAAGCATTGAAGAGAACATCCCTGAAAAGAGGAAGATAATATAAGTGAATTCTGTAAATGAACAGCAAGCCAGGTATACATCAGGTAACATAAAGGCTTCATTTCTCACTCAGGGTAGGGTTTAGCAATCAATCCCTCTCTAATCTCAGCTGTCAGTGATTTGATTGCTTTCATAGACATAGAGATTTTATTGATTTATGTCTATGATTGAGTGATGTCACAGCTAAGGACATTTTATAATCAAAGGTCAGATTGTACCAAACAGGGTGGAACTAGTCCCACCCTTGTGCTGGCAACCAAACATCTGTAATTATACACAAGTATAAAATATTCTGAGATACAATACATTGACTTATTCTGAATCAGTCATAATAAACTATTTAAGAAGGTTTTGTATAGTAAATAAAGCCTATGAAATACCCCAGTGTTAACAGACTAAAGGCTATAAAAGCAAGAGAAATCACATGATCAAACCTGAAGCAGTAGTGTTCAGGTTTCATCCTGGGTTTATTTTACATGGCTGTTCTTTCATTTGTGGACATTGGAGATGTTAAAACTGGTCCCTGGAGATCCCAACAAAAAGGTAACATATATTTTTCAGATACTTACTGATATCAGAAGACTTGGTTTTGTAAATGATCTTCTGTAAGAGAGATTTAATAAATATTTTTGTGTAAAAAACTATTAATAACTTTTAAACTGCTTAGCTAATAAGGCATTACATCCCTGGGGGATATGTTGACCAGATAGGAACATAAAATAGGAAGAGTTGAACTCAGTCTTACTTTTATTTTTAGTGTTTTAATTTGTAGATATTCATTATTATTATATTATTTAAGTGTTATTTTACCCATCAATGCTGAATTCAGGGAACTATCAGTGACCGTCGCCCAATTTATCTATACCAGTAAAATACCAACTGACTGGAAACCCATTAGGCTTCAAACAGCTGACCTGAACAGCAACAAGCTGATTTCCATTTTATCTTGTGCCTCCAATGTCCTGGGCAGACTTATTTATAAACAGTAAACTTGCTATCTTAAGGCCAATAACTTATCAGTCATGGTTTCCATTCTGGTCATAAATGTGTCAAAGACGTTTTAAATGATTTAGGTGATATAACCTCTGCTCTGGACTCCAGTCAGCATTGTGCTGTAATTTTTACTGATTTATCAAGAGCTATTGATTCAGTTTATGATTCCATTTTAATAGCAATACTATTCAACTTTGGGATTGTTGTTTTTTATGGTTTTCTAACTACTGTACCTATCAGGGTGCAGTAGTTGAATATTCTCAGTTTCTTCTCATTTCCAAAGGTGTCCCACAGGGTTCCGTCCTTGGTTTCAGTGTCTCCTCCATTTACATTATTGAAAATCAGCAACATTTTCTATGTTTTCGGTCCATCCACAGCCTTTCAATCTCTAAAGCAAAGTTTCTTGGATATTCAAAACTCTTTTGTAAATTTGAAATTATACTTAAATACTAAGAACACAAAGTCATAACTATCGAAAAGGCTACAGCTATAAAAACTGTGCAAAGGTTTAACTGTGAAACAAAACTGTAAATTCCTAACTTGGTTTCCACTACAACAGATGAAAGAGTCCAGGAGCAAGTTGTATAACTATTTGGGAATCTGGTTAGAAAGTTTGTTGTGTGTCGCTGTTACGCTGAAATGTGCAGGTCTGTTTCAGAGACAGTTAAGCTGGTGCCAGACTTAAATGTTGGGTTCTAATCTTTTGCTGACATCTGCTGTCACCAAAGAGGAATTGCAAGCTGGTAAACACCTTGTGTCATTTCAAAGACGCAGAACGTTGTCTTTCAATCTCAATATTTTGCTCTTTCATTAGATTCTATTTTTAATTTTTGTCCTGCAGGTGGAGTATCTGTTGGCTCTGAGAATGTACAATTTGGATAATGGAAATAAAGACATGGAATGGCAAAAAAAACTCATTTCCATAATAAATTGAAATGACTAAAATAGCACGATAACTCCTGTGCCAGTCTGAAATTGTAACACACATGTATGCCAGGATAATGGCATACTGTGGAAATTTACAGTTTATTATGATGAGGTTTGTTGTTCCTGAATTGATATTCCTTATGAAATTCATTTAAGCACAGTACTGACACTAATCTATACAGCTGCTTATGGATGTCTTTGTAAGAAAAATGGCAGACATCCACATCTGCACTAGTTTGCTAATGGAGGAGTGAAGTACCCTAATACACTGAATTTTTACAGTGGAAATGATAGAAGCAAGAAATAAAAATATGAAAAAAATAAAAACACAAAAAATTAAATGATTTCAGCTTCTGTAGAGTAGCTCCCTCTGGTGGAGAAAAATACAAAGTACACCTGGATTTTAATTTCTGAATTTTCTGATGCATAGTAAATATTTTTGTTGAATTAATTGACAGACATTTCTCTTGCATAAATGTTATAATAATTTCTTTAATTGCTTGATGCATAACTTAATCTATTAAATTTTTTTAAAAGTGTTTTTTGGTGTTATTTTACAATCATATTAAAAAAGAGAGATCAAAGTACCCTTTTAAACTAAAGTATTAAACGTAATTTTTATTAAGTATAAACTTTTATACATATGAACATTTTGTTATATGTCCATCATACTCGGATCACCCGTAGAAAACATCCATTTTCTAACATCCTTATGTTTTTCTAACAGGCTTGTGAGGGGGCCTCTGCCTGTGTGTGTGCATGTGTGTGTGGGTAAGACACACACACACACACACACACACACACACAACAAAGGGCAATTTAGACAGATCTATTAACTTAACATTCATGTTTTTAGACTGTAGGAGGAAGCTGAAGTATCCAGAGAGAATCCAGGCATGCATAGAGAGAACATGTAAACTCCATGCAGAAAGACCTCTGGACCTTCTCACTGCAAGGCAACAGTGCTAACAACTGCATCATGCCCCTTATAAAGCATTTGAAACTCCAAAAACAGCAATGCAAACTTTATTGTTCCCAAATTTAAAACAAATGCTATTTGAAATTCCAATGAGAAGATAAATAGATAATCTCTGATTTACAGCTTGTCACTTAATAGCTATATCACATCAGGCAATAAAGGAAAAAACTAAACAAACATTGCTATAAATATTACAAACTATTGGAATTATTTGATAAATGATTTCACTTCTTCACAAATCATATGGAAAGATGCTTTTCACATTCTCTGATTTGGAGAATTTTTCAGCTCATCTCATTTACCAAAACTTAAACATAAAACTGAAATGCTGAGAAAAGACAACTCTAGTAAATTTGTAGATGAACAACAACAATAAAAAAAGTACAGGGCAAGAAGTCCTCAAGTGATTTTTTTTTTCATCATAGAGGATATACATGGCATACATTAAGAATTCATGTTCAACTAACTAATTCAGAATTTAGTAATTATAAACCAAATGTCAAGATTTCAACAATTAAAGACAGACTGATTTATTACAGCTTATAACAGACCAAAATAGAAGATATAAGTAATAAAGAAACACATCATACAATATCTGCTATATAACATTGAACATCCCAGCTGATATGGCTTCTATTTACATCTCTTACATCAAGGAGTTTCAATGAATTGCACTAACGTGGGAAAAAAACACCACTATAGGAATTTGTAAAGTGATTCAGCTTCCCTCTCCTTATTTAAAGGAAGGGTTTGTCTGGCCTCAGATATGAGCGTAAGGGTTTGTGGCTCGGTACGGAGAGTATGTGCTGCTTCTGGACTGGAGCTGCTCATAGGGGTTGATTTTGGGTCGAATCTGGGAGAATAAAAACACATCATCTTGGTCGTTGTTGAATCACTGCAGCAGAAAAGAAAAAATATTAGGATTTATGAGTGAACAAAGCACAGATGTTTGTCTACATGACATTTCATGCAGAAATATACCAACCGAGTTTATCCCTGAAGAAACCAAGTTTTGTCGGCTGTTGCTCGGAGTCATCTCCAGGTTGGTCTTGCTACCCCAGTTGCTGCTGGTATTTGCCCGTGGGATTCGAGGGAACCCAGAATTTACCGGACTGTTTGCAGGCTCTTTGATCCAAGTGGAAAACCCGTTGCTGTTGCTGTAGGGCGGTGGAGGCTTGACAAAGGAAGAGGATTGGTTGGGTTTCCAAAGGTCTTTCTCTTTGCTCTTGGAGCCTTTCTTCTTTAACCTGAAAAAAGAATAACGCAGAGTTCTGCAACTGTCTGTTTTGTTGTGTTTGCAGCTAGCTTTCTATTATCTGCAATTAATTTGTAAACCACCCAACTTTAAAATGTCCTTGCACACCTAGCAGCTTTAGAAAAAACATACAAGACAAAAGTGGTTATAAAAGTCACTAAGGTGATGAATGAACAGGGTTCAAACTTACTTTTTTATTACAAATGGTTGAGCAATCAACCCAACGATCATCAGGTATCCAAGGATGGAGCAAACGATCACAGCAATGAAAAACGTTTCTAACAAACGACAAAGAAGCCGTCAATGATGAGTCTCAGCCTTTAGGATCACATAGCAATTTTTCAAATTTGAAGATTTGATTCAATCTGAGATTTTATTAGAGGGAATATTCACTTTCATAAAAGAAAAAAAACAAACTAGTAAACTACTTTTTAGTTCGTGTTTTGTGTTCATATTAGTTTGATAACTTGTTTAAAAAGTTTTTTGAGACACCAGTGGCCTTTGTCAATAGCTGCACAGCTAGTAAAGTCAATAAAGAAGGAAAAGATGAGCAGCAAAAGGCCCAAGTCAGAACTGGCTCTACCCTGACACATGTGGTGCCCCCATTATAACTCCTATTAGAAATATATTCCTCAGCTTCTCTGTGTCATTGGCCCGATTCTGAAATTTGATTTTCTATTGCCTAGAAATAATTTCATTTGCTTGAAGTTTTTTTTTCATCTATATTTTATTATACCAGAATAAAATCCTGTTGAGGTTGAAAACCTCTTTTCCTGCTAAGAAGCATATACAACCCAGAAAGTTAAAAGGTAGAAAATGACAAGGTGCATGTAACTGAATCAGCCTCAAGAACCTTAAGTTTGAACGTTAAAGACCTTACTCTGATAAATGCGTAAAGTATCTGAAAATTCTCACAGTGGTGTATTTTTTACAGACTACATGACACACCAGCTAAGCAGATTTTCCAATGTCAGTTGCACTTGCAAAATATTCTGCTGCAGAAAATACAGTAACGTATGAGAACTATTTTGTAGACTACAACAGGCTTGTGAGGATAAAAAGCTTCAAATTACAGGGCAACTTTAATATTTTTCAATGAATTTTTTTGTTTTGTGTCTTAAGCATGAATTCTGTATTTTGAATGTGCAGCTTTGCAAACAGATTCTTTTTAAGACACTCCAACTCAGAATTTAGATAATAAGCCAAATCCAAGCATGCTGCCTGTCCCCACCCAAAACATAAAAATTAACATCTTGATGAATGTGCTTCAACTTTCACTTCTGCATACTCACCGTCCTTACAGTTAAAGCCAGTACGACCAAAGCCGCATCTGAAACAAAATACATAGTTTAACTAAACTGTTGGACTTGCAGACAACCATGGAGCCAAATACTTTGATCGATAGACTTACGATTTACATGTGCCGTCCTCAGCTTTCTTACCAGCGGGACATGCTAAAGTACAGAAAGTTACACTACAGTTAGTGCTCAGCGACACGTCTCACCTCTCCTGATATTAAATCTCCTTACCCACACATAATCTTTCAGTGTAATTTGAGGTAAGGTAGCCGAGTTTACACTCGCATGTCAAAAGGCCATCTTTATGGCGGCAGTCTGAAGATGTTTCCTCACAAGCAGTGGAATCGCAAGCGCTTTTGACTTTGAAATGGGAAAGAAAAAGGATGAT
>NW_006800633.1:127834-130517 GCF_000485575.1 Poecilia formosa | reverse complement strand
GTGTAAGAAATGGTTTGTGTTCAATATAACAGATATTGTGGAAGATAACTGTAATGAACGTACTGTATGTAGAATAAGAGAAACATAAACTAGACTGCAGAATAAAAACATATTTGTATAAAACCCACCTTGAAAACTTCCTGCCAGTGGACAGGTTCCACAGACGACCTTTGGCATCGTTTTTGTTACCTTTTCTTCTGTGATGTCAGAAGTTGCTTCATAGATTATTTCTACTGATGCTTCAACCCCGTTTGTCTCTGACCTCACTGTTGTTGTTATATTCCTATGTGGAAAAATGTCACAATTAAGGGAGATTGTACGAAAAAGTGGATTAGTTGACGTCACACTGCAAATATTCACTAATGTATAGAAAATACATTCTACATATAGAAGTTTTGACTCTGAAACTTACCTTAGCTCCAGCACTAAAGCCCTAATGTATCCTTTCGCTTCACCTCTGAACTGTTTGTCAATCTGTGTATTAAAAGTAGCATTTTAGTGAACAGCGTTCGGTTTAGGCAGTGTTTGGGCTCAAAGAACAAAATATCTTTTAATTTAATCTTAAGTACAATACAGGTGACACCAGCATTACTCCCCAATATTGTTTTAAGTACAATGTTTGAGCCAAAATAAAATATAGTGAAAGAAAAATGAGTGCTTACCTCATAAGTAATTCTGTTAACAGTTTCATTAAATATTTGTGATGTTTTGTCGGCCATTTTGTCAACATATGGTTCCATCAAGTCGAGCAGTACACGGAAAACCTTGGCTATTTGGAAAAACAAAGTTATTGTTGGAAACTTCCACAAAAATCCCACACAAACATTTAAGTAATTTAAATTCTAAAATGACAATTTACCACAGTATCATATTTTTCAGTTAGATATCTTAGCCAGTTACATTACTATTAATTTGGTTAAGTTACTGTTAACCTGGTATATCCTATTACTACTACTACACATTTTATTTTAATAAATAAATCATGGCTCGAAAACCAGCGACTAAATCTAACTTCAAACCGTATAATTAAAAGCATTAACACTGAAAGGGACAAAACACATATGAACTTTAGGATTCAAAATGATTAATAGTTGGAGTGTATATATGAAGTTTGTTTCTTAATATATGCAAAATATATAAACACATTTTGTGGTGGGTATATACCACAGAAAACATATACAAGATGGACATTATAATTTTTCTTAAGAAAGCATATATCCAGCATTAAAAAACAACAAAGTAGAATTCAGTATTTTAAAATAAAAAAAGTGTTTAAAAGTCATACTCTTAAACACTTTCCCCCAAAAAACTTATTCTATTGCTTTAATGGACAGATTCCTAAGCCTGACTTATAGGCAGAATTGATTGTCAGTCATAATCTAGTTTCAAAATCATCATTTTATCATTTTGTATGTCAAACTTAAAATTTTGAGTATAAAAGTATTAACATAATAGTTATATATTTTTCTTTCATAGTAATGATTTCAAGTTTCCATGTTAGTCTACAAATTTGGTATTTAATTTACAGTACAAAAATGTGAAGTTCATAATCATGACCATGAGTGTAAAAGTAAATTTCGACAAGTTCTTGTTCAGTTGTTAGTTTGAAGCTCGAAACTAGGACATAGTTATAAGATTCAGAGTCATAAATATTAATTGAAGGTTAATATTTATTCAATTCTATTGGCCCTACAAGTCACTATACTGAGATCCACGTTATTTTGACATTTCTTTTTTTCTAGATGAGGAAGTCTACTTTGAAACGCTTTACAAATCCCCACAATGATCAGCAGGGGGCAGCAATTTGCGCTCTAAATTCATGCCTGTATCTCAGTCCTTTAAACAGACAATGAAACAAGGGATAGATAATTACTTCTTTAACGTAGCTTTAGTGAAGTTAGGTCATTCATATAGTCAAGTTAAAAAAGATCAAACCTCCCACTCTCCCCCAAAAAACTGATTCTATTGCTTTAATGGACAGATTCCTAAGCCTGTTTATGAATAACATAAGTCATTTTGGTGACACTGCAACAAAATGTACAATACGGTCTTGCTTCACAGGTTTCTACACTGAGCTAAATGAAGAAGCTTATTCCCATGTTGCTTTACACTCAGATACTCACATTTTTTACAGCCTCGATCCTTATAATGAAATTCACCAGCCAGACACAAGCACAGGTAAATCAGGTCAGCACGTTCTTCACAGGTGCTTTCACCAGGACAAGGGTTTGAAGCACATGCACCTTGATAATTATGACAAAATGACAATTTTACTTAAATAGTACTTTCTAAATATTATATGTATTTGCAAAGAAACTGAATTACTTGGAGGTGCTGTAGTTCCTTGTTCTGGTGCTGTGGAGGGAGCTTGCGTTGAGAAAGATTCTGTGTTTGGTGAAAGACTTGGACCCTTTGTTGGTGGAGTTTCTGTTTGTGGAGTAGCTGTTGAAGCTGGTGTTGGTGATGGAGGTTTTGTTGGTGTTGAAACTGGTGTAGTGTCTGTGGTTGGTCCTGATGTTGGAGGTTTTGTGGGTGTTGAAGCTGGTGTAGTGTCTGTGGTTGGTCCTGATGTTGGAGGTTTTGTGGGTGTTGAAGCTGGTGTAGTGTCTGTGGTTGGTCCTGATGTTGGAGGTTTTGTGGGTGTTGAAGCTGGGGTAGTGTCTGTGGTTGGTCCTGATGTTGG
>NW_006800633.1:112028-126848 GCF_000485575.1 Poecilia formosa | reverse complement strand
CGAAGCTGTTGTAGCTTCTGTGGTTGGTGCAGATGTTGGTGGTTTTGTAGGAGTTGAAGCTGTTGTAGCTTCTGTGGTTGGTGCAGATGTTGGTGGTTTTGTAGGAGTTGAAGCTGTTGTAGCTTCTGTGGTTGGTGCAGATGTTGGGGGTTTTGTAGGAGTTGAAGCTGTTGTAGCTTCTGTGGTTGGTGCAGATGTCGGTGGTTTTATAGGAGTCGAAGCTGTTGTAGCTTCTGTGCTTGGTGCAGATGATGGAGACTTTGTTGTCATGGAATGTGTTGATCCATCTGCGGTTGACACAGGAGGTTCTGTAGTTGACGTTGCTTCTGTCGTTGCTGTGGTTGTGATACTTATGTTAGCATTTATTCATTGGCACAGTTTTATTAATTTTAAGTAACAGTGCTGCCTTTATCTGGATTCCATCTTTTGCATATTTTGTTATGGTCACTTACTGTAAATCTCCTGTTTTTACTTTTAAATACGCCTTCACAACTTTTATGTTTTTTAATTTAACCTACACAGTTGCACATTAGTTTGTACTGGATTTAATAACTGCACAGTAGAGGTGTGCCGATCGATCGGCCACCGATCATAATCTACCGATTTCCGTGAAAAAGTGTATGATCGGTGATCGCCGATCACGGTCTCTTGTTGCGGATCACACAAACTGATCACCTGCATCATATTTCGCAGCCTGCCTGTGCAGCTGGTCTCCTCTTTCCTTCACACTGCGCAAACGCTCAGCAACAAATCCTAAGCGATGTGGAACTATGTCGCACTGAGTGAATGGGAAAGTTTGCATGTTGCGGCGGAAAATTGAAGCACGTGGGGTGAAGCACGTCAAAATGCATCAACACGACGAATCTAATATGGCATAAAAACAAAGTCATACTTGACGGAGTTTGGCTACATTGAGGCTCACTGCAGTAAAAAAAGACGTATGGAGAGATCAGATAGCGGGTAAAGCAGCGCACAGCTACAAACACTCACCCGGATTAGCATGACGGTCAGAAAGCTAAACAAATAACCCGCAAAATTATTAAAGTCTTCGAGCTGCGATGTAAGACGCTGGTTCTGCTCTCGCTGTTGAACCGCTGCTACGCTACAGGTAGTAATATTTCACAGACGGAGCGCCGCTTCTGCTCCACCTGGTAGTGACTCACACCGAACCTCTGTTTGAAGCTGCAGCATCTAACTTAAAAAAATAAATTTTATATACATATTAAAACTTTTGCCATCCTAACATGAGACAGATAATCTCTGAAAAAATAATATGTGATCGGTATCGGTGAACAGCCCTCATGGGTGATCAGAATCGGCAGGAAAAAACCTGATCGGCAAATCTCTACTACACCGTATTTATGTTGAAATTTCACTCTTAAGGGTTAGGGCAGTGGTTCCCAAACTTTTTCTTCTGCGCCCCCCCCCAGTGGTTTCCAAACATTTTCTGCGCCCCCTCTATGGATTACGAATGGCTGTCTGGCAAAATGACTGTACGTAGCTGAAAATAGACACCAACATCGGTAGCCTACAAGGTACTTGTTAAGCTTAAGGTTCTGTATTGATATTAGCTAGTCATCTTTTAGCTAACTTTACCTTTAGCTAACTAGGTAAAGTTAGCTAAAGTAATCTTTTAGCCAACATTACCTGCATCCAGCAGCTTTACTCAACTCAGTCGGTTAGTTTGGAGGGAAAAACTGTGAAAAGTTCTTTGCGTTTTGCTGGTTTGCTGCCGTGATTCTAACACAAACCTACGTAGCTCCGCACAGCANCTGCTTAAAGCTGCAGCATCTAACTTAAAAAAATACATTTTATATACGTATTAAAACGTTTGCTATCCTAACATGAGACAGATAATCTCTGAAAAAATAATATGTGATCGGTATCGGTGATCGGCCCTCATGGGTGATCGGAATCGGCAGGAAAAAGCCTGATCGGCACATCTTTACTGCACATTATTTATGTTGAAATTTCACTCTTAAGGGTTAGGGTAAGATTGTTTTGTTTTTTTATTCTGTTTTTTTATCCTGTTTTTTTTTTTTAATCTATTTTATACTCCTATGTTTGTGTGAATATACTTGCTTTGGTTACAGATCACTTTGCTATTGTTGTGCTGGAATTTCCCTACTGTGACACAATAATGGATATTTCTTTCTATTGTAGCTTCCAGATTCTAAAAAAAAAAAAAAGCGTATATTGCTAAGAGTCAGCTATTATTTTAAAAATGTTTCAGTTTAAATAAAGATACATGGTTAACGATTGGCGGTTTTTATACTTATAAAATAATATACGGTAAGCACTCCAGATGAATCATTTCGGAGTTAGGAGTGATCTTGCACAACAACAAAATTTATAGCTCAGTGAAGGTCACTGAAAGAAAAGCAAGAGAAGCTGCATCATCTTTAAACTTTAAAACTTTTCTGATTTTCAAACATTAGTTATTTTTAAAATAACATTAAAATAAACCTATAAACGCTAAAATTAACGCAATTATACAAACTAATTTTACTGTTCATGTTTTATTCTAACATAAACAGATGTTGGGATTTTGATTTATTTCTCAGTTTGAGGCAGTTATTTTAAAAAAAATAATCATGGTTGTTAGTCACAAGATGTAAAAAAAGAATATAAATATTTTCCAATTTATTTAATTAATTTGTTAAACTGTCCCTTCACCTGCATCACTTATAAACAGAAAGTAATAGAAAGTAACTGGTTACATTTACTCGTGCTACTATAATTAAGTACAATTTGTCTGTAATTGTTACTTTTAAAAGTAGTTTACAAAACCTGAACTTTTCCTTCTACCTAAGCATGTTTTCAGTTATGTGCTTTACTCAATTACATTTGAAATCGGATCTATTTATGAGTTTATGAGCACTTTCCAGTCATAAAACATCTTATGAATGTTTTATGAAAGTTTTCATTTGCTTAAAAATGAAAGTTTAATGAGATACTTTTAAACTTTTACTTGACTAACTTTTTAGAGTGGTAACTTGTATTTAAGGAACATTTTATCTAAGTAATTGCACTTTTATTATTTTTTTACTCTTTCCACTTCTGCTTATAAGTCTTTATAGACCAGCTGTTTCTGCATTAATGGAAGAGCAAACATTTAATGTTTGCTCTTAACATCTAATGTTAATGCAAACATCTAATGTTTGCATTAACAAACATCTAATGTTTGTTAATGCAGTTAGAACAAACATTAGATGTTTGCTCTTCCATTTATGGAGTGATGGAGTCTGACCTGAATAAGGACAAAAAATAATAAAGAATCAAACTAGAGCAGAAAAAAGTTGCGACTACTACTTCTAAACAAAACGATTGAAACATTGTATACTAAAGCATTAACACTTACCGACAGTGGTTATGATAATCCAAAGGATGAATGTCACAGTCAATGTTTTAGCCATTATCAAAAAACAAACAAACAAAAAAATTAAATAAACGTTAAAATCCCACAAAAAGACCCGAAGCAGTACAAGCTATGAGTGGATGACACCTGAGAGGTTAGAAGCCTGAGATGAATGTGAAGTCAACCTTGACTGATAAGTTTTAATCAGTGACCACGCCTCCTCGGACGTTGCAGGGCACTAAATGTGTTTCGTAAAAAAAAAAAAAATAAAATAAAAAAAACTCAACGGCCACATCTTTTTCAAAAGCTATGTCTTTTATTTGCTTAAAGTTGTCTTTCACCATAAACTGTGTCTGCCACAGGATTTAGGAACAAATGAATGTTTTACTGGTCACCAGGCAACTCTTATCCATCTGTGCACTAAACAGACAAATCAGTGTGTTAATGTGCCATAACTGAACAGAAACAAAACTGAAATTATTGTCTTTGGACCTAAAGAGGAACGATCTAGAGTCAACACACAGCTAGAAACTCGAAATGTGGGTGTGGTGATGAATTCTGACCTGAACCTTCAGACTCGCATATCAGACTCACATAAAGACAGTTACAAAGTCGTCCTTCTATCAACCTGGAGAACATTTCCAGGATGAGAGGACTAATGTTTCAGTAACTTCTAGAGAAACTCATTCACATGTCTATTTTTAGTCGCATTGATTACTGCAATCAATGTGACTAAAAAAAAATCCTCCAGCTGCAGCTGATCCAGAACGCTGCAGCTGGTATCCTCATTAAAACCAGGAAGATAGAGCACATCACACCAGCTCTAAAGTCCCTACACTGGCTCCCTGTAGCTCCGAGGACAGACTTTAAAATACTGTTGGTAGTTTATAAATCACTGAATGGCTTAGCACCACAATACATTAAAGATCTGCTGTTGGAGTCTCAGCCTTCGGACATCTCAGGTCTTCTGGTTCTGGTCTGCTCTGCATCTCACAAATCTGGAACAAACGTCCAGAAAACTGTTTAACAGCTGAAACGCTGAGTTCTTTGAAATCAAGGCTGAAACAGATGCAATTTACAATAACTTATAACCAGAGGTGGGTAGAGTACTCAACTTCTTCAATATAGTTTCACTCAAACTGCCCAAGAAATTACTCAAGAAAAAATAAGTATTGTCTAGTAAAAGGCTGATTAGATCATTTTACCTATTATTTAGAAATCACGTCACCAGAGAGACAAAAATTCTCAAATTCTGATATTTAAGAAATTATTACGATAGATAATCTTGCAGAATAACAAATCCAAGCAGAATGAACACTTTTCTAAGTCATAATTCGTCAATATAAAAGTTATTAAACTAATACTTACACTTGATATTGTAAATTCAATAAATGTTATAATAAGGTAAGGTACTTTCCATGATATATGTATTTACTGTAGTCTTTATGTCTCCAAAAGAAACAGAAGACTCAACAGAGAGAAAATAAAGAACAACAAACCTTTGTACAAATGATGAGTCCCATTTTAACAACAATAGATGTCAAGTTTATAGCTTATTCCAGTAACAAGGCAGTTCAAAGTGCTTTACATCATAAAATCATTATATAGTCATCAGTTATGAAACAAGCAATAAACATTTCATGTGTCTTTATCTCACACAGATTTGGTTAAAACAATCTTGTTCTTTATTCTGTAAAGTTACTGACAGTGAATATTCAGAAATTTTACTCAAGTAAGAACGGCAGTGCTTCCTAATAACATCACTTAAGTAAAAGTAACAAGTATGGTGTAGTAAAAGTATTCCTAAAAGTTTTTGATTTTTTATTTGTTTCACAAAGTTACTGAAGTAAATGTAACTAGTTATAACTGAGGCAGGTGAAAGGACAGAAAGCAAGTTCTTCCCCCCAGATCCAGACATAGACGAAAGTATTTTAAGAATCAGTAAGTGCCATAGAGTTGTAGCTTACCTTAAAGTACTACACTCCTAGCTACAAAAATAAGCTGCCATAAATATAAATTTCCAAAGTCATGTTTAACGATCATTTTTACAATGTGGTGAAGAAATACATATTCTTCCCAGAATGGAACAAGATCTCTATCAGTTACAGCCAGAGTTGAGAAATAACTAGTTACATTTATGCAATTACATCTACTTGAGTAAGTTTTTTGAAAAAAGAAAATTTACTTTTAGGACTATTTTTAGTACGTTGTACTTTTTACATTTCTGGATTTTTTACCCACTGGATGAAAAACAAACATGTTTTAACCATCAGACACAGACACACACCTGCAGTTTTTGTTAAAATCTTATAAGTTTTATAATGGGAGGAGAGAAAAAAAAGATTTGGAAAACTTATTTTGTCTCATTTATTCATTGTTATTTTTTGTTTCTTATATAAATTATTGTCCTTTTGTTCCTTAAATTACCAAAACTTCCATTTTACTTTGTATTTTGTTTTGGTTTGATTGTGTAATTTTTAAATAATAAATGAGCTTCTAGAGCCTCCAGATCTGGACCCAACAGAGCAGCTCTGGGATGTTGTGGAACGGGAGAATCACGTCTTGGAAGTCCATATGAAAAATCTGTAGCTACTGTGCGATGCTATAATGTCACTCTGGACCAAAATCTCTGGGATCATATGGTTATATCTGGTTGAAGTTATGTCACAAAGAATTAAGGCAGATCCTGCTTGAATGAGGCTATTGATGAGTGTGCAAATTTTTATCTTATTTATTGGGGGTAGGAGTTTGTCCTGAAACCAATGGCTCAGCTGTGTTCTCAATCATTCTGCACAATTACTAAACTGTGATTTTCCCTATAAATTATTTAGAAAACTGAAATTACATGTTGTATAAACACCAAAGTACTACATAAACATGTCAAACATCCATGTGCTGGATAAATATCTTTATAGAATGACTAAAGCTTGTCATGCAAATATTTATCTGTACATCAAAGATGTTAATAATAAACCATAGAAACTAATGATTACATTCCTTGTCAGTTGTTTATTGCTGTTAATCTGTCCTCTGTTAACACTGAAATAATTTGAAGCTTGATTTATTCACTGACCTTATGAATACATTCACAAATTATCACTGAATTGCTTACTATGATGTATTTGTAATAGGTCTCAATAATTTAGCCCACTGATCATGTGTCATTACAGACATTTGGTTACAAATAAAACAGGGTGGGACTGCATGAAGTCACTCAATCACCTACAATAAAAGGATAAAAATATCCATAAATAAAATGTATGAAGTTGGCATGAACTCAATTAAATTATTGACTGCTGAGATTAGGAATTGATTACTAAGAAATTAATGTTTTAATGGGACCTGAAGTGTAGCTGAATTGCTGCTCATTAACAAAAATAGATTTTATCTTGACTTTTTTTCTCTTTGCATTGATACTCTCTTCAACTCTTGCTCCATTTCAACTTCATTTTAGGTGTTGGTGGGACAAAAAAAGCTGGTTTAAACAGTCATATCATGTTATTTAATCATCACTCGATGACTTGAAGGTGCTCCACGTATCATCCTGACCAAAGGTAAGCTACACCGCTCATTCCATTAGTCACATTGAAGTGGAGTTCATTGCTATCAGCTTCTGAAGAAAATCAACAGACTTGGAACAGATTTATTTGCATCTTTCACTCCAGGAAGTTGCAGGAAACTTTCAGTGTATCGTGCCTCTGGTATGGCACAGACCCACCCGTAAATGGGAAAGGTTGATGTGAGAACTTATTCATCAAATGTGTTTCCGTCTCCCTTTTTGCTCATCGACTCTTTTTCGGAAAAGCCAAAAACACCTCAAGTGAGCATCATTTATTTTGTTTTTATTACAAAATTGAGGAGAGTATTTGGAATTTTGACGTTTCCCTCAAATTATACGAATGTGATACTTAGAAAAAAAAATTAAAAAACAATGTTGATTGAAACACAGCTACAGAAGAGTGGAGTGCAGACAAAGTCATCCAATAAAGCCAAGCCTATGAAAACACAAAGCCTTTGTGATGCTTATTAAAACTGTCCAACAATGAATTTTTTCCCCCTACCACATAAATTAAATAACCCTGGTTTCCTCTCACAAGCTTAAAATTAATCACTAATAATTGGTTATTATTGCTGAAATGTATTTGTCAAAGGGCCACGTTTTCTTCCCAGATTACCTGATCAGATTGGGTAAGTTGTAAACAAATTCACCCCCCAACTGTAGATATCCAAAGGGATTGCTGGGTGCAGTGTAGACAACCAATCATAACGCGCATAGTAGTTGACAGAATCTTCTGACTGAATTATTTATTAGTTCAAAATATTACAAATGTAAATATCCAGGCAGGGTTATAACTGGAAGCTTGTCAAATGATCAGTGTGTAGTGGAAGAAAAACCAGCCAAGGTAATATGTGTATAATTCAGGCTGGATGTGTAATTTTGAACCACAACAAAGACAAAAACTGATAACAATCCTTTGCTGTACTTCTCACTTTACTCAAACTTGTGACTCAGCTTTCATTTTAAAAAAACTTAAGTTGTTTTATTGGATAAATATTCCATCCAACAGCAATAGTTAGTTTTTCATGCATAAATTAAAGCCCAAATTTAACATAAAATTTACAGACACATTCAATAAATGAGATTAGAAGTGGCTTTTGAAAATAGCAATATTTAAGAAAGTATTAAACATGATTGTCATGAAGATGTTTTTTATTGAGTTGATTTAAATATCATCAGAAAATAATCATAACAAAAATAAAGGCTTGAAAACATCAGTATGAGTGTTAGTGATCTAAACAATGCTAGTGTTAGAGGTTATGAATGTATTGTTTTTATTGAATATGACTGTTTTTGGTAACACTTTATTTGAAGGGGGGTGAATAAGACTGTCATGACACTGTCATAAACATGACATAACACCTGTCATGAACATGAAAAAGCCTTCATGAATATTTATGACTGTTGTCATAAAGCGTCATTCGGTAAATTATGACACTTTTAATACATAGTTGACATTATTCAAAATGTCTTTGTTATGACAACTTGACATTAACCAAGAAATCATTACTGTTTAAACTTTACCTTTAATAACATAAAGTTACCTAATTTTTAAAGTGAAATCAGTAATACTTTATAACAAATTTATATCAGTAATGATTTCTTGGTTAATGTCAAGTTGTCATAACAAAGACATTTTGAATAATGTCAACTTTGTATTAAAAGTGTCATAATTTACCGAATGACGCTTTATGACAACAGTCATAAATATTCATGAAGGCTTATTCATGTTCATGACAGGTTTTTATGACAGTGTCATATCAGTCTTATTCAACCCCCTTCAAATAGTGTTACCCTGTTTTCTCATGATGAGAGAATTTTGACCTAAACTGTATGAATCAGAGGTAGAAACATTAAAATGATGTTTGTGTGACCAGAATGAACAGCAATATTCTTTTATCCTTTTTATAAAACATTTTAGACTCAAAAATAGGCAATCCAATCTTTATTATTTACTCATATAAAAAATGCAAGTGTAAATTTCAAATACAGATCATCTCTGATTTGCAGCTTTTGAGTTAAATACAACATAATACTATGAAATACAAAAAGCGAAAGGATACAAGCATTGCTAAATATTGCAAACTTTTGGAATTATAAATAATTTTACCGCTATATAAAATATATTGAAAGATGATGAACATCTTCACATTCTCTAATTTGGAGAAATTTTCAGCTCATCTCATTTACCAAAACTTAGTTAAACTTAAAATTGAGACTCAAATTAAGCCTGAAATGCTGAGCAAAAAAACAAATGTAGTAAATTCATAGATGAACAAAAAGAAATTTCAACATGGAATAAATTATGGACTCATGTTCAATCAGCATACAGAACTATGGGTGAATCAGAATACAAGAATTAAAAAGATTTAAACAATGAAAAGCAGATTGGTTTATTACAGCTTATAGGATAGAAGTCACACAATAACAGCTAAAAGTAGTAAAGGAACACATGATACAACAATATCTACTACATTACGTTGCACATCTTAGCTGATATGCTTCTGTTTACATCTTTTACATCATTGGGTTTCCAATGAATTGCAGTCACTAGGGGAAAAAACACCATTATAGGAACCCCTGAAGTGATTCAGCTTCCCTTTCCTTAATTAAAGTAAGGGTTTGTCTGGCCTCGGGTCTGAGCGTAAGGGTTTGAGGCTCGGTTCTGGGAATAAGGGTTGCTCTTGGGTTGCATCTCCTCATAAGCGTGGTTTTTGGGTCGATTCTGGGAGAACGAGTACATGTCATCTTGGTTGTTGTTGAATCGCTGCAGCAGAGAAGAAGAGACATCATAATTTGTGAGTGAATAAAGCACAGATGTTTGTGTTGTCAAGCAGAGGTGTACCCACCGAGTTCATCCCTGAAGGAATCAAGTTTTGTCGACTGTTGCTTGGAGTCATCTCCAGGTTGGTCCTGCTTTCCCAGTTGCTGTTGGCTGTGGCTCGTGGGATTCGAGGGGCCCCAGAATTCGCCAGGCTGTTTGTTGGCTCTTTAACTGAAGCGGAAAAGTTGTTGCTGTTGCCATTGCCGTAGGATAGTGGGGCCTTGGCAACAGAATGACTTTGGTAGGGTTTCCCAATGTCTTCCTCATTTCTCTTGGAGCTTTTCTTCTTGGATCTGGAAGAAACAATAACACAGAAAACTGCAACAATGTCTCTCCTGTTGTGTTTAAAATTGCATATCTAGCATAGCTTGCAGTCTATTGCAAAAATATGAATGCAGTTTTAGAGAAAAAAGGTGATTGTAGAAGTCGCTAAGGTCGATAAATGAACAGAGTTCAAACTTACTTTTTTGCTACCAATGGCAAAGCGATCAATGTAGCGATCAGCAGAGCTCCGAGGATACCGCAAACGATCACAACGATCAACAACGTGTCTAGCAAACAGAGAAGCAGTCACTAATTACTCAGTCTTTTTACGATCTTGATACAACAGGATCACATTTTAGAGATCATTCTGTCTCAAAATGTAAAATTTGATTTTAAAGATTTTATTATAGCTTTAGAGGGAAAATTCGCTGGGCTAAAATCTCCTTTAATTTTCTTTAGTAGATGTTTTATGTGTCTCATAGTTTTTTAAATAAAGGCTTTTGTAGCTGCACTGTGGGGCTAAGACATGCAGCTAATGGCTGTGGTCCAGCATTAGAACCAGTGTTGAAGACTATTTTCTGTTTAACACTTAGAAAAATATTCCCCAGTTTCTCAGAGTCATTGACCCAATTCTGAATTTTTTTCCACTTAAAATGACAGAAATAATTTGCTTTACACGTGACTTATTGCATGGTGAATTGTAATTGTATGCTTATTGTAATTCCTCCCCTCAAGCAAACATAAAAATTAACATCATCATGAACATGCTTTGGTTTTCACTACTGTATACTCACTGTCCTTGCAGTTGAAGCCAGTCAAACCAAAGCCACAACTGAAAAAAACAACAACATAGTTTAACTTAAAACCGTTGGACTTGCAGAAAACAGTAAACCAGACAGTTAGGTCGATGCACTTACGTCCTACATGTATTGTCCACAGGTTTCTGACCACTGGGACATGCTAAAATACAGAAAATTACACTACAGTTAGAGCTCAGAAAAAGATTTAAACTTTCTTGATCGTTAAATGTCCTTACCCAAGCATAATCTGTCAGTGTAATCTGTGTTAATAAAGCCATCACCACAGGTGCAGTGGAAAGTGCCCTCTGCAGGACTGCACTTTGAAGATGAAGTGTCACATGGATTGGAATCACAAAGGTCTTTGACTTTTGAATGAAATAGAAAAAAAGGTTGATGGCATCAGAAAACTTTATAACATAACATGCACATACATCAGATTTAAAGTCTTGACAGAAATTATAACATGTATATTTTGTCCATGCAGTGGTGCCATGCTTGTCAAGAATATTAAAAATAAGTTTGTAGTAACAAAAAAAATCTGACAAAACTAAACCATAATGATAGAAAATAAAATAATAGAAAAATAAAAAGAAGAATAAATTAAGTTGCAAAACAAAAATGGGAACTAGTCTTAACACCACATATTTCTGAATAATATAACACAGATATTCTGGAAGATAAGTGTAATGAATGTGCTGCATATAGAATAAGAGAAAGGTAAAGCCTAGAGCACCCAGAATAACAAGATATTTGTATAAAACCCACCGATAAAGGTTCCTTCCAGTGCACATCCTTTGCAGGTGACATCTTTCATGGTTTCTGTTACAATTTCTTGCGTGATTTCAGCAGTTGGTTCATATGTGATTTCTACTGATGCTTCAACGTTTCCTGACTGTCTCTGTGCCCTCGCATTTGCGTTTTGTTCCCTATTTGAAAAAATGTCATAATTAAGGAATATTGCACTAAGCAGAGAATTGGTGTCATACTGTAAATATTCACTATTGTATAGAAAATACTATTTTGACTATGAAACTTACCTTAGCTCCAGCACTATAGCTGTAATGTATCCTTTTTTTACACCTATGAACCGTCCGTCAATCTGTGTATTAAAAATATCATTTTAGTGAACAGTGTTCTGTTTGTTTTTGGGCTCAAAGAACAAATTGTCTTTTAAGTTAATCTTAAGTGCAATACAGGTGACATCAACATTACTCCCCAATATATTTTTTAAGTATGACATTTGGGCCAAAATGAAATATAGGGAAAGATAAATGAGTGCTTACCTCTTTAGTAATTCTTTTGGCAGTCTCATTAAATTTTTGTGATGTTTTGTCTGCCATTTTCTCTTCATATGGTTTCTCCAAGTGTAGTAGTCCAGGGAAAACCTTGGCTATTTGGAAAAACAAGATCACTGTGATGAAGTTTCATAAGAATCCCACAAATACAAGTAGAAATGTTCAAGCAGTTTGAATTTACAAATGAGAGCTTATCAATTAAATATAATAATAATAAAAAAACAGTTAAATTAACTGTTAGCCTAATGACTAGATGACAACAAAATTGTTTTAAGAAAAATAATTATATTACCTTTTAATGTCTTTGAATATAGTCCAAGTCAAACAATGCTACTACCACCACTGCTACGACTGAAACTAATAAATGAAATGCTTGAAAACCTGAAACTAAATATAACTTGAAACTATATAATTAAAAGGATTAACTTTACATTGATCAACATACTGCTAAATATTAGGGTTCGAAATGGTTAATTAGCATCTACATTGTTTTTGTGATGATATAAACAAAGACATTTAAAATGCTGAATTTGGTGGTTTATCTATGTTTCAGATTTTGCTAAACCACAGAATAAATATACAAGGTACGTATTGAAGTTTTTAATGGAAGCAAATTTCCACCACTTGAAAAAAAAACTGAAGATAGCAATGTAGATGATGAAATTTTGATATTCAGGGTAATAATTATGCTTTCAAAAGTTTTAATTTTGATATTTATAGGCAGGATTTTCTAAAATATTAGTTTCCATCGTGAGTTATAATTTTGAGCAAGGTTTAAAAATGATATTATTGACAATATTAGTGAAATCTTAAGTTTAAAAGTAACAATTTCAGATTTCCATGTTATACTTATGAGTTTAAAAGTCACCATTTTGGTGTAAAATGTACAGTCATATTTTTGAGGTTCATAGTCATTACTATGAGTTTAAAAGTCATATTTTTGACAGTTTTTTATGTTCAGTTTGAGAATTAAAGTTGATTTGGGCTTTTAAAGACATAGTAATGACATTCAGTCATAAATATGAGATTAAATATTCAGTAAATTTGTCCTTATTAATAGTATCATTAATTGATCAGCTGACAGACCATGTGATATTTCTTCTTTTTTTCTCAAGTGAATGAAAACTCTGTTGAAAGGCTTTAAATATGGAGCTAAATTCATCTCATAAAGATTCACAACACATGCAATAATATTTGTTCGCATACAATAAGATCCACAAGGCTTCAAGGAGATTTGTAAGAGTATCACATAATTCACAAATATGTACACAATAATTAAATGTGTGCCTCAAAATTCGCATAAATAGTTTGTCAACTTAACGTTTCAAATTGCACAAGTAGTAAGAAAATACACATATAAATCTGAAAATATGCAAATTGCCAGCTGTGGACGGATCAGTCAACACAAGTGCATGGATCAGCCTTCCTCTGCTTTCGACTTTTGATACTTTCTAACAAAGTGAGAATGATGTGTTCAAGGCTGGTGAAAAGTTGGGATATTTAAGCATTAGAATTGTGATGTTCCGCTCAAAGCAGAAGAAAACCTCAGACATCTGAGCATTACCAGATTTACTGGAAATATATTTTTGACTTCACCCCGAAGTCCAAACGCATTATATTAAGGACATGCACTTTCATTAAAGTTACTGTATTATAAAAAAATATTCCAGACTGCACTGCTGAAATACAATAGTTTCTTCTTCTTTTCCTGGAAAAATAAAAAGTCCCTGGAGACTACCGAGAGGAGCAGCAAAATATTCTAGGGAAAAATCCTTCAGGGGCTTGTTCTCATTGTGAAGAAATAGAAAGGGCTATGTGAATGCATATTTTTCAGATTTGTAGTTTACTACCACTTGTGCAGTTTGAAACAAAATTTGACAAAATGTTTACACATATGTGAATACTGAGATACACAATTATGCATTGTGTTAAGCACATTTGTGAATTATGTGTATAACACATCTGGTACGCTTGTGGATCTCATTGTACACATACAAATATCGTAAACGTTGTGAATCTTTCTGAGACTAATTTAGCTCCATATATGAAAGTCCTCAGATTGACCAGCAGGGGGCAGCTATTTGGCTATCAAAATTATGTCAATCTCTGAGTCTTTTTTTTATAACAGACAATAGAGCAAATCTAGATAATTACTTCTTTAACCTGTTTTTCAAAGTCAAATTAAACATATTCAAATTTCTAATGGTTTACTGAAAAGCCATTTTAGAAATACCATTAGTCCTTTTGGTGACATTCTGCAAAAAGATTGTTCACCTTGTCTATCTGCACATATTTCTACACTTAGTTTAAAAAAAGCCCCATATTCCCATGTTGCTTTACTCTCATGTACTCACCTCTTTGACAGTCACCCTGATAAACGTCACCAGGCAGACACAAGCAAGTGAAAGTCTCGTCAACACGTTCCTCACAGGTGCTTCCACCACCACATGGGTTTGAAGCACAAGCACCTTGATAATGTGACAAGAAACACAAACACACAATGGAGGTATTTTAATGTTTAGCTATGGTTTCTAAATTATTTATATTTTTGTAAAGTAGCTGAATTACTTGAAGGCTTTGGAGGTTCAGTCACTGGTGCTGTGGAGGGAGCGTTCGTTTGGGAAGATCCTGTATTCGGTGAAACACTCGAACCCTCTGTTGGTGGAGTTCCTGTTGGTGGAGTAGTTGTTGAAGATGGTGAGTAGTTGTTGAAGATGGTG
>NW_006800633.1:109860-111593 GCF_000485575.1 Poecilia formosa | reverse complement strand
GATTTTGGGGTTGTTGTAGGTGGTAAATTGGTCGATGTTTCTGCTGTGGGAACAAATGTTAGTTTTTCATTAGTCCTGAGTTATAAAACATATGCTGCCGTTGCTATCAATCTGTTATTATTTAAAGAAAATGCTTCAGTTTAACTAACGATGCATAATTTCTATGTTTCCTAACTAATTGATAACAAATTCAGCTGAATCATTTAGGAGGTTACTGGTTTTTTGTCTCTGTTATGTTTCTTCCACAGCAACTAAGTATAAAACTCTCAGTATTGCTTTTGGTAATAAAACATGTTCTGAATGAAAAATCCAAATATGATTATAGTCACTGAAATAACTGCAGCAGAAGCTGTATCATCTTTAAAGAGCAAACCCTTTCAGATTTTCAGACACTGTCTATTTTTAAAATAAATATAGTTGTTCGTACATTAAACCTGTAAATTGCTTTAACATAATTAGGCAAACTCAACTTATTGTTAATTTTTATCCTTAAATAAATTGAAATTCCTTCATTTTGAGACCATTGCTTAAATAAAAAAATAACCATGGATGTGTTTGACATGTTTCTAGGGGTTATTTCAGTTACAATCTTAAACATGAGATAAATATTTTGTAAGACATATAATTTATCTGTTAAACTGTTGCTTCGCCTGCTTTGCTGTAGTCTTTAGACTACAGCTGTTTCTGCTTTAATGAAAGAACAGACACTATTTTAACATGGTGAGCACAAAATAATCAAGCTAGTACAGAAAAAGATGTTTCCCTTGACAGCTACTTCTAACCAAAATAATTTAAGGATAGTTTATAAAAGAAGTGCTACTTACCAACTGTGGCTACAGCAACACAAAGGAGGAATGTCACAATCAGTGTTTTAGCCATTGTACCAAAAAAAGGCAAGGTCAAAATGCCACAAAAATACTAAAAGCAGTACGACCTATGTGTGGAGGACACCTTAAAGCTTGGGAACCTAAGATGAATGAGAAATCCTGCCTGACAGTGAAGTTTTAATCAGTAGCCACGCCTCCTGGGGCGTCACCGGCCACTAAATGTCTTCCAGAAAAAACCCCAGAGGCAATGCTTTTTTCAAACTGTTATTTCCTTATTGCTATCCAATATCATAAACTGTCTCTGGCACAAATTTTCGGAAGAGCTGAAAGTGTGTCACTGGTCAAACACATGGGCCAAAAGTTCGTCACACTTGAAGTCTGTTAGGATAACAAAACAGCAACAAAAATGTTAAATCAAATGTTATTCATCTGGACCAAACAGTCCACCAAGTTCTTTATATTCACTTAAAAGTGGATGAAAATAAAATAAAAGTCTTCTCACTTTATTGATATCTTTTGTTGTTTATTTTTTGTCTTCAGGAGCTTCAAATAATGTTTCATTAAAGCCAAAACAGCTGCAGTTTGTAAGGATTTATACCTGAGGCAGGTGAAGGGACAGGAATCTGTAGTTGGGTTTTTATAGTTGAAAGAATTTTTAGAACCATATATTCTAAAAAATAAACCATAAAGTCATAGCTTACCGAAAATTACAAGATTCCTGGCTATAAATATGTGCTCTCATGAATTTATATTTAATAAAAATGAATATTCCTCTGACTGGCCATCTTACCTGAGAGTATGACTCAAACTAGAGATTCAAAAATGTGCAATTTGTAATGAACCTCAGAGAAGAGATGATGCATCTCTTCTCTTCTCTTTTAACCGTTAAAAGACCGTTAACCGTTA